>NC_047523.1:29632276-29684776 GCF_902827115.2 Pseudochaenichthys georgianus | reverse complement strand
ATCAGATCCGTTGCAGCCCTGTTTTTAGAGATTTGGGTATGGAGGAAAAGAGAAAGGGTTGTGTTTTCTGACACTTGGTGAGTTCCCTGACACACCGGGGACACATATTCATGTATAAAAGACATACAAAAGTGCATTTTACATGATAGGTCCCCTTTAAATTAATATAGTTTCCATATCTTACATGTGGCTAATTTCGATGTGCAGAGTTAATAAGTTAGCTAGCTTTTTTAGAAGAAGGACGGTGCCATATATTCCCAACTACAGAGCTCTGATTGAGGTTGATTGCCATTGACATTGACCACAATGCTCGACCTATTTGAAAAGCTGAACAAAGCTAGAGCTGTAAAACTAGGTTACATGAATATGCGAGAAATGTCAAACTGAGTTCTTGTTCTTGTTTTAGTAGCTGTGCTTATCTAACACTAAGCGTACGCAGCTGAATTTTATTGTGTGTGTGTGTTTGCACAGTATTTTAGTTTAGGTGTGTGTATTTGTGCATGTTTGTATCTGTATGTATTTTCCTTTGTGTGTGTGTGACAGTGACAAATTGAAGCAGTTTCCAGTCCATCAGTGAAGTGACTGCTGCTTTATGCGGCTGGTGATAGCAAACAATAATTTCTATGAGACTTAAAATGACTTGTAATTACATTGTGCATTTTATAACCAGGTCCTGAGCTTGTTACACAGCGAGATTTGTTTTTAAGTCACGTTTACATCATCACTTCTGTGGCACTGACAAACGACCGAGTCTGCAGAATACTCAGCATATACTGTAGGCAGCATCAGCACGAGGTCTAATTCAATTTTGTCCAAATTTGTTCTAGCGAGCTGCTCATTAAGTTGGAGGTTTGTTTGTCTTCACAAAACATTAGCTGAAAGTAGATCTATACGTGTAATTGAACTCCTGTGTAAACGAGGCGAACACAGACTAATGTATAATGACTTTAATCCATTTCACTGATAGTAATAGATTAGACAAGCAAGAAGGGAGGCTGGCAAAAGAAGATAATTAATGTCCCCCTCAGAAAATAGTGTATGGTCAAACTCTTCTGCTGAACTGTACGTGTCATCGCCTCCTTTAAAATCATGTCTCCTTGCCACACAAATTAAATTAGCGAGTAAGCAAGCTATTAAAAAGCTAATCCAGAAGTTTCTCTCTTTAATTTCACTGAGAGATTAAATGTTTAGCTCTCTAAAAGTTCAGCAGTGATATAGAGTTTACATGACTGCAAAACTCCCAAGGACAGCAGAAAGCATTTGCACAAACCGTCTGCTTTGTCTCCACACTGTGTTGAGCTGCATTGGTTGAAAGGAGCCCATTGCACTAACAACATTGAAAATATGGTGGTTGTTGTAATTAACTAATGTTAAAAAGCATGCAGACACACACACATTGAGAACCAATTTCCCTCTTCAATTAGTGACACAACTTAAAATAAAAACTCTCTCTCTCTCTCTCTCTCTGGCAGCTGTGTGTGTGTCGGGCAGCTGTGTGTGTGTGTGTCTGCTTGTATTGATCTTTACTGCTCTCTGTGTCCATTAGTGGCCCAGGAGGCAGACGCTCTGTCTGTCTGAAGTGTGTGTGCGGGTCTATATGAAGGTTTATCAGATACTCATCAAACACTGCAGAATCATCCACAGCGGTGGCCTCATATGGAAAATGTCACAACTTTTTCAAGACGCAGTTTGAAGTAACCTGAGTTTTGGTCAATATTATTAAGTGTCATAACTGGGTTAAAATAAATTACTCAAACCCTGACAACTGATGCCACCATTTATAGGGTTTGGTTATCATAAATATTTAAAAAGGGAAATAAGCTGTATTTAAAGCCAATACCCCTTTTTTCTGTAAAGCAATTCTTATTATGCTTTTGGGTTTTCCATTTCCTGTAGTGTGATATATCAACACAGTCTCACGGCATTTCGTGTTATAGTCACGAAATTAATCTATTAATTCGTGTTCACCAACACGATTTTGCCTTTTTTTTCGTGTCACACAGAACGATTTTAAAAGCAATGTAAATAATAACAAATTAGAAGGAAAAAACAGATAATAAAAACATACAGATTTCAGTTTTCTGACACAGAACGATTTTAGAAGCAATGTATTTCTATTGGTAGTATGTTTCGTGCCTGCACCAAATAATAACAAATTAGAAGGAAAAAAATATGACAAAAATACAGATTTCAGTATTCTGAGGCTCTGAGCCCCATTTCTTATAATAATAATAATAATAATCCTTATATTTATTATAGCGCTTTATCAATGACTCTCAAAGCGCTTTACAAATACACATTACACATACAGATCATACATACATGTAATGGTCATCTACTGTGGACAATACCCACAGGAGCAAATTCGGGTGAAGTGTCTTGCCCAAGGACACAACGGCCTGACGCAGTGGGGCGGGAGCGGGTTTCAAACTGGAGTTCCCCAACGCCCCCTTGATCTGATGATCAAACGCACAGACCACTGCGCCACCCGTCTTTTCCTCACGGACGGCAAAAAAGCTCCGACATTATACAATTTGAAATAAAAGGGATAGGGTTAGGCTTAGGGTAAGATATTGAGTAAGAAAATATCTTTATGAACGACACAGCTTCTGGTATTCCAAGACCCGACCGGACAAAAAGACGTGGTGCAGGCACGAAATATACTACCAATAGAAATATATTGCTTTTAAAATCGTTCTGTGTGACACGAAAAAATGCAAAAATCGTGTTAGTGAACACGAATCAATAGATTCAATTAATTTCGTGACTATAACACGAAATGCCGTGAGACTGGGTTGGATATATAAGTTGTTGTGCATGTAAATGGTCTACATCTCCCTCCAGAGACTTCCATAGAAGTTCAGGCCCATGAAGCAGTGAGGAAAACCCTTTGCTGTTGCCAATCAAAAATCCTAGATCATATACCTTTATGGTCTGAAAGCGATAACCACCACACAAATATGTTACCTTCCTCCAAGATAATCAAACAACATTATTTAAAGGACAACCAGAGAGCATGAATGTTACCTCAAGCTCAACATGCATTGTAAATTAGTCTTGCAGGTATCTGTGAGCCAAAAAAAGGCAACCCATCTTACCTAAATGGGCATGATGTTTTCCCTTTACGTATTATAACTTGTATCAACTAACTTGCCTATTTATCTCAATGCACCATACTGTTTGTTTGAGAGCGTTAGAGTTCGATACAGCACTTAAAACACAGCAAATATTCAGAGCGGCTACAAGAGGCTCATTAAATGTTGATGCTGTCCTCTCTCTGCAGCTCTTATCCGAGGTAATGGAGGCTAATTAGTGCTCACACATACACCGCACCGTTAATGGGGAGTAACAGGTCCATCCTCTTGATTCAGAGGACTCTCAATGCTTCCTGGACTGGAGGATAAAAATAACTGCAGAACGCCTGAACTGTATCCACCTAGAAATGCTGTGCTCAGTCACATTGAAACTTGGATGTTTTCTGCAAGTTAACAGCATATTAATGTGTTATTTCAAGGTCTTTTCGCACGTCTTCATGACCAAACACCAAATAAACGTTGTTTGTTGTTACCTTCAGTATTATATTTCTTGTTGCTTCTTAACAAGAATAAACATTCTTGATCCACCGCCTCTGGTTGATGGAGACACCCAAAAACCTGTTTATGTTTAAATGACAAACCTCCTTCCATTGGAGGACTTGTTGTAAAAATATCTGGTTACCTTTAGGCAACCAAAACTAGTCCCTAAAGATCAGATCAGGATAGGCTTCATATACTAAATCTATTAAATGTAAACGTTGTAGTAAACAAAACAAAATATGCTTTCTGGCAGAATATCAACAAGAAGATTCTTCCACGTTCAATAATCTCTACCTTAAATGTGACATTTCTGATGTTTTGATTTCACATTTGATTGGGTGAGTGGCATCCCTGACGGCATATTAACTAATAGGATATGGCTTCATTACAACTATTCCACATTTAAGGTGGAATTTCTACCTTCTTGTTGTCTTCGTGTTGCTTCTGGGTCTCTCTGTCTTCCAGTGAGAATATCTTGTCATCTGATTTGATAAAAGCGCTCTGACAGCAGTTTCACCATCTTTCATGTCTGCTCAGAGCAGCCAGACCTGAAACGTCCTGGTCAGGAAAATAGAAATCATTTCAGATCTTGTTTGACAATTTATCCGCAGAATTGGACATATCTATTATTTCTTCCTTTGCTTTTCTCTTTCCTGCGTCTCTCCAAATGTCCCCCCTGATTTTGCAACCTGAGTTTTAGGAACAGCTAAGCCTCTGTCTCCCATCCTGCCATTTCACTCTCACAGCCTGAATTATTGTTATTTTCTGTTCCAGCTCGCCACAACACAACAATTGCATGTAGGGCTGAGAGACGAAGCAGCCGAAGAGCTCATCTCTTTGTTTCCACTAATGAGTAAATGCAAGTCTTCTCTCTGGGGGGAGTGTGGGAGACAAACTCCCATGGTGTGAACTTCTGGATTTTAGCCTTTGCAGACTTTATACACCTATATAAACACATACAGGAAAGGAAAACCCCCAAAAAGCATAATAGGGCCCCTTTAACTTCTATCCTCTATGTGCCTTTTAACTAAATACTGCACATGTTTACGTCTTTTTTATTGGTATAATACTTTTGATTAAATTACCATTGAAACAATTTTATGTTAGGGCATTTTATTGGTTGGAGGCTAGATGGACTACAAAATGGATGGATTGTGATGGACTCACAAATGGAAATTAGATTTGTTTCCATCAACTCTATATGTATTTGTGACACAAATCCTATTCTTTTTGTCTTTCCCTGCAATTTGAAAAGTGAACCCAACATGGGGACTCTTTACACATTTCTACCACGTCTCGTTATTATATTATTTAGTTTAGTTTAGTTTATTGGGATACAAGTTGTCGACAATGTGCAGAAATTCAAAGTGAAATCTCTCCATGTTTCCTTGCTAATCTTTTCCCACCATCCAAAGACACGCAGGTCAGATGTGTTTCTCTTGTTGTTGTGATATATTGTGACAGGAGTGTGTGATGTGTTTGAACAGAGTCAAACACTGAATAAAACCGTCTCGCTACACAGGAAGAATTCACTGTTCACCTCTCTTTCATAACTACTCCTCCTCGTTCTTCTCTTCATTCCTGCCTCTCTTTTGCTCTAACAGCACTACATTTCACTTTATTTTTTCACTGTGCAGGTGGAATGGGTTCAGCTCTCTCTTCATTAGACTCACTAATCCAGGATTTATAAGCCCCCTCCTCCTCAGTCTCCCTGTGTAGAGATGTTTAATTCGGTGAAGCCTTAAAACATTGTGATGACCTCTACGTGAATCTGAGCAGCACAGTCTACACACCAACTTATCACCATGGAAACAGTAGACAGTAGTTGTGTCCTGTCCCGGTACATTTGTTTTCCTCTAATTGGACTAAAAAGGATTCTTTTTTGTGTGTGTCATGGATTTGTGTGAGCTTTAAATTGACTTTTTACTCAACTTTTGTATCAAAGTGCTTTAAAACGTGCCTCCCATACACATCCAATCACTGCCCCAAATCTCTATCAGTGAATACCAATTATTGGAGTTATTTGAAAAACCTATAGAGGAATACAAATGTAATTATTTGGTAACTAAAAGGGCCACAATCTCAAGATGACTCCTACTTACTGTATGTCTTCGACAAGATAATGTCATCCACATTTTTTAACTGCACCCAGCAAAACAATTAGATAAGGCATGTCAAATATTGTAGGTATTCAATATGTCATTTGTCTAAATATACTGTGTCACGCCCTGACTCAAGGACGGACAATGGAGACACATGATTCATCCAATTGAAGTGAATTTATTTAAAGAAACTAAATTAACTATGAAGTCAGTTAATCAGTAATGTGTGTAGTGTGAACATGCATCAGTATATATATATAAAGAAAGCACAAACAAACCAAGGTCCAGTCGAGCCAAGCAACCCAAGAGGAGAGAAAGACTGACTGCTCAGGCACCCATACTTGTAGCTGAGCAGTCAACCCAAATCAGGTGTCAGCAATCTCTCCTGATTTGGGGAGTGGCTAACCAGGGACCTGAGTCTTAAGGCCTAGGGGCCGTCACAACTGTAGTACATAATATTAGGTTGCTAAGGGGAATACTCAATTCTGATTTTTCATTTTTTACATTTCAGGAGTTGTTAAGACTCAATAACACATCGTTGCTAAGGATAACATAACTGCTGCTAAGGAGGATCAAGGGGTTATGTGCAGTCATACTGTATCAATTAGTAGAAAGAAGTTGGGTTTGAATATTGACTTTTATGTTTGTGGAGAGCACAAACCCCAGACAAGAAAAGAAAAGAAAAACAGCATAAAAGAGGGAATGTGGTCAAACGACAGATTGCTCGATGTCAGAGATATCAACAGAAGAAGACAGACAGGAAGTAAACCTAATGACCGCCTCACTGCATTATACCATCTCCAGCATTGGAAAGAAATCATTTACTTCAGTACAACACTTATGCCCACTGAGGACAGCTGCAGTATTTGAGCTCTCCTGTACACAGCATGTCCATTACCCAGTGACCTTAATGTTAATTGATTTACCATGTTCATCGCCAAATGAGAAAAACAAGTCGGCTGTGTCAAGAGACCGAGTGACTTGTTACACGCCGCTTACATGAGACATTCCCTCACTGAAAAGTTCAAACATCCCTCAGTGCGCTGATGTTTCGTCATCTCACGCGTCCTCTCTTCATCCCTCCCTCTGTATCCTCGTGCTCCTCAGACATGTGTCCCCGGTGCTGTCAGGGTCTATCAAGGGTTTTAGAGATGTCAGTTATGATCTCACATGCTATCATTTTTCCCTCTTTCATCATGTGTTGTACTTTGACTCCTTCACCAGGGATGTTTCTGGAGTGAGTGAACATTCAAGGAAAGGGTGAGAGAAGGTTAACAGTGTTGTGGTAAGAAGAGCAATGTAAAAAAGACACATAGCTACTCTAACACTTGCAAGGCAAGGCAAGGCAAGTTTATTTATATAGCACCTATAAAAGAAAAACAAAAAATGAAAGACATTAAGAAAATGGCATTTAAAATCAGTCATTAAAAAGAAAAGCTAATAAAATAAACATTAAAAGATAAAAGTTACAGTGCAGTCTAAGATATGAATAGTTCAATTATTTCGGTTCTTGATTTTTAATTTATTCACAGAACCTCCCTTTGGAAATCCGAACATTTCCGTCCCGATTGTTCCGACTGATTGTTTTCACCATGTTATGCTCGCATGACATCCACAATCGGACCCTCAGGAGGGTGTACTAGCCCCGTACTCTGCTTTGCGTTCCATAACAAAGTCTTTAAGTGTTACCTGAACACCCCGTGTTACCAAAACACTATTTTTCACCCGTCGGTGCTGTGATACTTGTTCCTCAGTACAACTCACCTAAAAACTGATCGTAAACCCTGGCTACGATGGATATCCCAAATATCCTACTTTCGAGCAGTCCCTCTCATAAATATCATGGAGAAATTAATTACGTTTAAATTTAAAACATTAAAAGAAAAAATACATGGATAAAAGTTACAGTGCAGTCTAAGATATGAATAGTTCAATTAAAAGCAGCGACAAAAAGAAAAGTCTTCAGCCTGGATTTAAAAGTAGTAAGAGTTGCAGCGGACCTGCAGGTTTCTGGGAGTTTGTTCCAGATATTTGGAGCATAATAACTGAACGCTGCTTCTCCATGTTTAGTTCTGACTCTGGGGACAGAAAGCTGACCAGTCCCTGAAGACCTGAGAGATCTGGATGGTTCATAATTTAGCAGGAGGTCAGAAATGTATTTTGGGCCTAAACCATTCAAAGCTTTATAAACCAGCAGCAGTATTTTGAAATCTATTATTTGACACACAGGAAGCCAGTGTAAAGACTTCAGAACAGGAGTGATGTGATCCACTTTCTTAGTGTTAGTGAGGACTCGAGCAGCGGTGTTCTGAATCAGCTGCAGCTTCCCAATAGATTTTTTAGTGAGACCTGTGAAGACACCATTGCAGTAGTCGAGTCGACTGAAGATAAAAGCATGGACAAGTTTTTCCAAATCCTGCTGTGACATTAGTCTTTTAATCCTAGATATATTCTCTAGGTGATAGTAGGCTGATTTAGTAACTGTTTTAATGTGACTGTTGAAACTCAGGTCAGATTCCATGACTACACCTAGATTTCTGGCTTTATCTGTTGTTTTGAACATTGCAGACTGAAGCTCAGCGCTCACTTTTATACGTTCTGACTTTGCTCCAAAAACCATTACCTCAGTTTTATCTTTGTTTAATTGGAGAAAGTTCTGACACATCCAGTCATTCATGTGTTCAATGCACTTACTCAGTGTTTGAATTGGAGCATAGTCTCCTGGTGAAATTGTTACGTAGATTTGTGTGTCATCTGTATAGCTATGGTAACTTATTTTGTTGTTTTTCATTATCTGACCCAGTGGTAGCATGTAGATGTTAAAGAGAAGAGGCCCCAAGATGGAGCCTTGAGGAACCCCACATGTCATATTTGTCAACTCAGATGTGTATGTACCTATAGAAACAAAGTTGTTTCTGTCCTTTAGGTAGGATTCAAACCAATTTAGAACTGTTTCCGAAAGTCCCACCCAGTTTTCCAGTCGGTCTAGTAATATGCTGTGGTCAACAGTGTCAAACGCAGCACTGAGATCTAATAATACTAACACTGAAGTTCTGCCACTGTCTGTGTTTAAGTGGATGTCATTAAAGACCTTTACAAGAGCAGTGTCAGTGCTGTGGTTTGGACGAAAGCCTGACTGGAACACATCGAAACAGTTATTTAAATGCAAGAAATTACTCAACTGTTGAAAAACAACTTTTTCAATGATCTTACCTAGAAATGGGAGGTTTGAAGCATCTAGATTATTCTTTTTTTAAGAGCGGTTTAATGACTGCAGTTTTCAGGGCCTGTGGAAAAATACCTGAGTGAAGAGATTTGTTTACTATATGAAGTAGTTCTGAGGCCATGCAAGGCAAAACATCTTTGAAAAATCCTGTTGGAATAATATCAAGGCAGCAGGAGGAGGATTTCAGAAGTTGTATAATGTCCTCCAGGTTTTTATCATTAATCTGATGGAATTGTGTCATGATCTCTGAATTGATGTTAAGTGGACACAGAGACAACACATTAGCTGTTCCTGATGCAGAGGCACTGACTGCTTGTCTGATTTTCTGAATTTTGTCAGTGAAAAGGGAGGCAAAATCATTGCACGCCCTGGTGGATAGAGATTCAGAGGCTACTGACACTGGGGGGTTAGTTAGTCTGTCGACGGTAGCAAACAAGGCACGTGCGTTGTTTTTGTTTTTGGTAATGATGTCGGAGAAGAACGATTCTCGTGCGTTTTTCAATTCCAAATTATAAAGGCCAAGTCTCTCTTTATAGATTTCAAAGTGAACCTGGAGATTTGTTTTTCGCCACCTGCGTTCCGCTTTTCGACATTCTCTTTTTTCTGTTTTCACGGTCATGGCCTTTCTCCATGGAGATATTTTCTTGCCAGGCACTTCCTTTACCTTAGTTGGAGCAATGGCATATATAACATTTTTAATTTTTGAATTAAAATGATCTACTAGCTCATTTACTGAGATGTTAGCAGGGGCAAGTGTGGAAGAAAAATTCTGAGTAAACATTTCCCTAGTATTTTCAGTTAAATATCGCTTTGTGGTTACCTCTTTTTGAACATTTTTGTGAACAGAAATAGAGCTCTCAAAGAAAACACAGGAATGGTCAGAGAGTGCAACATCAGTCACCACAACCTTAGAGATATCCAGACCCTTTGAGATAATTAAGTCCAGAGTGTGCCCCTTATTGTGCGTGGGCTCCGTCACATGCTGAGTCAGTCCATAGCTATCAAGAACACAAAACAGTTCTTTTGCCCCTCTGTCCTGGGGGTTGTCAACATGGATGTTAAAATCACCAACAATGACTAGACGGTCAAAGTCAATACACACTATAGACAGCAGTTCAGTAAAGTCATCAAAAAAGCTTGCACAGTATTTGGGTGGCCTATAGATATTTAGGAACAGAGCTCGAGAGGAGCATTTCAGCTGAAGGGCCACATATTCAAAAGAATCAAAGTTTCCATACGATGTCTTCCTGTATTGAAGGGAATCATTGAACAGAATAGCAACTCCACCCCCTTTCTTATGCATTCTTTCCTGACTCATAAAACTAAAGTTGGGAGGGGTTGATTCGATAAGAACAGCTGCACTGTTATTTTGTTCAATCCAAGTTTCTGTTAAAAATATAAAATCGAGATTGTGCTCAGTGATAAAATCATTGATTAAAAATGTTTTTCCTGCCAAAGACCTGACATTTAATAAAGCTAGTTTAAGTTTGTTAAACACTATCAGTTATGTTTTTTGTAACAAGCTGTGGCTGACATGGAATCACTGGTAAATTAGATAAACTCACACAAACGTTTGAGCACTTCCTGTTTCAACACAGATATCGGCAAAGCTATAGGCAGGCAGGGCCCCGGCATGTCCTGGAAAGAGTTGAGAGTGCCATACACCCTTGAGCCTGGACCCATCACATATCAGTAAGAGTTTGTTTGACTCCTCCATGTGTCTCATAGGTCTCCCATAATCAGAACATTCCTCAGGCGGGTGCAGTGATAATTCTTCAGGGTTTTCTGCGCGATGTGTTGTGTCTTTCTCCTGTTTTGATTCCTCTTGCTGCTTGTCCTTGGCAGAGGGAACAGATTGATGAAGCAGGCAGTTGAATATGTTAGATATAAACAATTTCACTCCTGACTTGTTCAGGCAAACTCCATTTGCCTTGCATGAAATAATGCAATAAAAAGTGCATATAATTGCAATAATTTGAAGAAAAAGTCTGCTTGCTAGCTATTCGGGATATAGACAATGCAGGATTAAATAAAAAAAAAACAGGTTGGCAAACATTTCATGAGAAATAAGATGCATCAAATGTATTTAATAAACCTGAAATATGCTGGGTTTTGCTTTGAACTCCAAACGACACCTCCAAATGATGTTTCCCTATTATTAACAAACGATATACAACTCCAGACCTGACGGTCAACAGAAAGTATCCGAGCAAATTCACCCTCTTCCTACATCATATCCTCCAAACCGGCATCCAACAGGTGACTAAATACCAATAAACCACACCCACGTGACCATTGCCGGAAGTGATACACAATAAGAATTAAACGCGATGCAAACAGAAATACAAGATAATACAAATAATAAGTAAGGCAAATACAAGCATTTTGGCTCCTACAATAGGTAAACATCAAGCAATAACATACAAAAATATGAAATTCTAGCGTTCAATATGGGCATTATGCAGATGTCCAAGAAAAACATTACGCCATGTTCAAACTACATGCACATGGGAGACTCGGGAGTCCTTGTTTTGTTTTTTTACTTCTATTCCACCTCCCATGCAATTTCCTTGTTGTTTATCCTACTCCTCAGTCTCTCAGTCTCTCCCTCTCTTTACATGTCCTTTATGGACCTCCCCTACCCCCCCCCCCTTCCATCCTCCTCTTCCTCTCTATCCGTCTCTTGCCTCAGCAGCCTGTAAAGCAATTCAAGGTGACAAGTTCACAACGTCTTCTAGGGAGCCCTTCTCTCCTGACCTACTTTCCCTGCAGCACACTTACAAAACACACACACACGGAATTGAAAAGAGCCATGCACGAGGACACACAGACTAAAATATACAAATGAATAATATCCATTACAGTAAACAATATTTCACGATGAAAGTGTCCTCATATACAAGCATCATCATCTCTGCCTTTTCATTCATCCATTCATTTTATTCTAAATTCACACAAACTTTTCTTTACTCTCTCACGCACACAACTTTGACTCACACTGACGCAATACGTGACAGCTGGGGAGCTCTAATAAAAAACCTTATTTCATTATCAGGCTGCTTTAAATTGTTGTTAAATTGTAAAAAGACAAAACACTACGAATTTCAGGCAAAATGTCACACTATCCCTACCATGCCAGTTCATATTTGCCCATTAAATGGACCAAGATCAGCCCAAGAGAAATGCCAGGAAAATGTCACATACATGACATATTTTTAACAAAATCCTTGCAGAGATGGGCATCAAGCCAAGCTACAGGGTACATGTATGATTTGCTTTAAATATTCCACCCCCTCAGTATTCCTCTGCTCCAGCAGGGAAGTGCCAGCACACATCGGGGCTCTGTGCCCGAGGGAGGGCCGGGGCAGAAAGAGGGTCTGCTGGTTGGCAACAGCAGAGAGACAGAGCTGCCAGTCTGAAGCAGGCAGGCCCAACCAGGCTAAACCCTGCTGGCAGCAGGACGAGGAGTGAGACGCACTGACCTGGAATCTGGGATGTTAGACTAACACTGCTAAATGATTAATTGGCAACAATGTCGATTAGGGCGACACCTTCATCTTTATTTGATATCAAACCAAGGAGGGTAGAGGGGGGCGGAGCATGAAGAGAGATAGAGAAGAGAGGAAGAAGAAGAAGAAAGAATACACTGCTCTAGTCTGAATCCCCCAAACGTTGTGGTGAGTGTGGGAGTAGAAAGTGAATGAGTAGATCAGCCTGAGCACCAGACCCAAACTGCTCCGGCTTCTCAGCGGCTCAGAGGCTCATACAGACCACATTACAGGACTGTGGTTTGAGCAGACAGTCAGCTCTGACTAAGAGAGAACAGTTGGGGTTTAACTAAGAAGCCTCTGAAGAGAATGTGCACAGGTTTATTACTGCTGGAAAACAGCACTGAGATCAGGTTATGTTTTTATTTCAAATTAAACAAGACAGAAAGTCCTGCTTTAGCGCTTTAATGTGTTTACTTCCTTCAATTTGACAGTGTTACAGTCCATAGCTTTTTGATTCTGACTCTCAATTGTCTGTTTTATATTGTTTTTATTCATCGGTTTATCATTTTTACATAGCTAGTTCTTCCGGTCGTAACCATAACATAATCAAAAATGAATGATGATAACACAAACAAAAGCAGGAAATCCTCATTTATTGAAAGCTGGCACCAATAGGCCTACATGTTTTAATTAATTAGGGGAGGTATGATTAGTTATCAACATTGGAAAAGATTAATTCTGTTGATTGTTAATTAATTCAACTGTTTCAGTGCAAAAGTCCCAGTACGTTTTATTGAAATCGAGCCATTCATTTTCGGATGCCTTGTCGCAAACCAAAGGGTTGGTCCTGAGGTCAGATGGTCACCATACACAGTCAGAATCATCCTCTGGGGAACATGAATAAAATAAAAGATTTAAAAAAACCATTGCGCCCTTATTTGACAGTTTGTGCAGCCACATGCACAGACAGTGTCAGCTTCAGGATGAGCAATAATCTGTCGCTTGAGATAAAAAAATGTTTACACAGACGTGTCTTTGCATGAATTAGTGCTACCAAATGTGAGTATGCATTTGTTTGTGTCCAAATTTTGAAAAATGTATTTTATATGCAATTTTGCCACGGCTAAATGTAGTTAATATAAATCTGAGACATGGTTTGACACGCTGATTTTAGAAAATGTTTTATACTTATTATTTGCACTTCTGCAGGAGCCTATGCGACCTAAACCCAACTCTGCATAGATATTTCAATATATATCTTTATGGCCAATATGTTCAGCTTGAGGGCTGAGCCAAAACACAAGCAAATAAATAGAGAATACATACAAATCAAGATGTTTTTGATCAAACCATTTTCGTATCAAGTGCTCTCCATGTTCTGACAGAGCTCCATGAGTGGAGATGCTGAATGTGGCACGGGGGTAGCGATGGTGTGGGTCGCAGCTGTAAACAAGCATGGACAGCTGCAAAAAACCTGGCAACCAGCAATACCAGCTGGCAACCCAACAACTGCATCCAAACATCCACAAACAGTTCCTCTCACAAACTGTGTGTGGGCAGCGGATGTGTGCATCTTCATGCTCAGTTTCTATTGTGTGCCTATCATGTATTTACCCAGCATGCTGTAGGCTATGTGTGAACTGCGAGCCAGAGCTGCGTGTGTCACTGTGTGTGTGTGTGTGTGTGTGTGTGTGTGCAGCACAGAAACACAGACACAGAGAGAGGGGGAGGGGGGATAGAGAGGGAGACGAGAGGGTGAAGGAAGGGTCAGACTAAAGGGAACAAGTGGAAATGGTCTAATTTTCTCTCCATCAGTCTCCAGGGTTTTAAGTACTTCACTGTGTGATTTCCTCCTTTTTGTCATTCTGTCTCGAAAGCCTCGTCTGCACTTATGTGGATGAATTTTAAATTGCATAGTTTTCTCTCCCCATTGTGGCCTTTTATCCTCACTAATAGGAACTAAAAATGCTCTTCTGAGTGGAAGTAAATGTAAAAAAACTATCCACTCTCCTGTTGCTTTAAGAAATAGGAAAAACTGAGATTATTTTCAAACTCTTGTGTCTTATCAGCACAAACAGACATGGTTAACACTTCTGTGTGTCAGCAGGATTACTTCTCCTGTTCATTTTATTACATAATAAAGAAGCAAACATTTGAGTCTTATTTTTAAGTTTATGGCTCTGAACACGTATCTTTCCTCTGACAGGTTAACCATGTAATCATAATTGTTGTTGGTTCCTGGTGCTTCCGATCAGTGTAATGTGCATGTGGGTGCAGCTAATGCAAATGTGCACTTGTTAACTTCTGTGCTTTGTGATGTGGATGTAAAATAAGCACAGGTACATGTGGCTTGAAGCCACTCAGCATCACCCGTATTCCCACATAATAACACTCAGACAGGCACTGCACTCTGAGCTGAACCGCGATAAGCACCACACACTCTGTTCTCTCACACACACACACACACACACAGAACTTGAACACATGACAGAGCTAATTACATGAGATTTGATTTGAAGCGCAGGAGACACAGATTGAACAAACAAGCAGGACTGCCTCGCTCATATCTGCTGATATAACAGCAGCATCCACTGAGCCACTCATAATACACACACACACACACACACACACACACACACACACACACCACTTCAGGGGACATTACATTGACTTGCATGCATTTCCAGGAGACTTATCTTAACCTTAACCATAACCAACACATGCCTAACCCTTACCCTAACCAAGTCTTCACCCTAAAAGTAATGATTCCCCTCATGGGGACCTCCAATTTGTCCCCATAAGGGAGGCGAGTCCCCACACGTGACTGTGTAAACAGATTTAGGTCCCCACAAGTATAGTAATGCTAGGACACACACACACGGAAATATGGTCACACATACTGGCTTATTCCCAATCAGCTTAAAGAGGGAAAAACAGAGAGTTTTTGGTTTATTTAACTTTTTATTGTTTAACAGATGGTATAGAATACGGTAAAAACAATTCATTTGCTTTGCCGCGATGTATTGCCAGAGACATTCCCCCTCCTGTGCTTTCTTAAGAAGGCCCTATTATGCTTTTTTGTATTTCCCCTCTCCTGTAGTGTGATTTAGAGGCAAAGTCCCGCCCATCTACTTCCGACCCAATGGGATCTTATTTCGGAAAAATTATGTATTGAAGTCATTGGGGAGAGAAAACGTATCTTTCGATCCCGTTAGAATTGTGCCATGAATTACACATTTGTTTGTCAATCTTAAAAAATCATTTCCATGTCAAAAAAGTCACAATTTGTCGTAAAACTGTTGAAATATAAGACTATGAAAAATATGCAACTAGAAAGACTACAAATCCCAGAGTAAGTGATTTCATAACTGATGTCATAATTGTTTTCCTCCACTAAATATAAGAGATAGCTAAGATAAGATCACTTTAACAAGATGTCTGTGTGCTTAGTACCAGGCTGTAATCATACCAGCAATGGGCCTTGCTCATTCTTTCGCTTCCCGTCTGATGAGAGGACCAGGATCAAGTTACCTACCTAGCTAGTAGCAAGCACATTAGTTAGCATTACAGTCGTAGCCTTGTCATTAGCCTTAACATGAAGTAACATTAAGTAACCCAAAATGTTAAACAGTAAGAGTAGTAGTTTTGTTTTATTGTGTCTTAAATGATGCTCTGGTGCTTTTATGACTTCTTAACATGTGGGTTCATTGATCATTGTACGCCTCATGGATGTCTTATTGTTTTGTCAAGCACTTGTGACTTTGTCTGTGAAAAGCACTTTATAAATAACCTTTACTTAGTCATATTTCGTGAACCCTTTGAAGAGTAGGCCTACTGTCACACCAGTGTGATCATTCTATAATACACCGTTTAAGCCGAGATGCCCCCGGGGAGAAATGCTAACGCTACATTAACATCGGCGATCTTTTGTACTTCATGCTATCTGCACAAATGGTTAACATTGAACACTTCTTCTTCTTCTTCTTCTTCTTCTTCTTCTTCTTCTTCTTCTTCTTCTTCTTCTTCTTCCGTACGGTTAATTTGTTTTTCCGTGCCTCGTGGCTGGGATGGCGTCCTTCGGGGCGCCGCCGGTGTCTCTGAGACACGGAGTGCGTTTGGTGGCTCAGGCCGCAAGCACAGTGGAGCAGGTGCTGCTGGCTGTGGGGGAGCAGGTAGGCCATGTAAACATCTCCTATGCTTCCCGCATGAACAAAGCGGTCGTGGTCTTTTTGAAAGACCAGAAATATGTAACCGAACTTATTGAGAGCGGATTAATGGTAAACGAGGAATATATCCAAGTTTCGCCGTTGGCGACACCGTCCACGCGGATCACTGTGTCTGGCGTTCCTCCATTCATCCCGAATGAGGCGCTGGAACGGGAGCTGAAGCGTTTCGGTAAGTTTGCCAGTAATCTCCGCACTGTTGCTCTGGGGTGTAAAGATGAAAAGTTAAAACATGTCCAATCTCTGCGGAGACAGGTGTTCATGTTTCTGACTTGTCCCACTCAGACACTGGATGTGTCTTTCCGGGTGAGGCATGAAGAGGGGTTTTATATGGTTTATGCGAGCTCAGGGAACGTAAAGTGTTTTGAGTGCGGGGAGTCGGGTCACAAACGTGTTGCATGTCCACAGAGACGGCACGCCGCTCCGGCGGCACGAGCCCGAGGCCGCCGAGCCCGTGGCGGCGGAGCCCGAGGCCGCCGAGCCCGGGGCGGTGGAGCCCGTGGCGGCGGAGCCCGGGGCGGCGGAGCCCGGGGCGGTGGAGCCCGTGGCCGCCGAGCCCGGGGCCGCCGAGCCAGTCGCTGGGGCGGCCGGGGCCGCTGGGTCGGCGGCCGCGGAGCCCGGTGTCGCGGGGGCTGCCGTTGCACCCGCCGGGGCCCCAGGGGCTGCGGATGAAGTAGAGATGAATATCGGGAGAGATGAAACGGGGATTGTAGAGAATGTGGTGAGTGTGAGAGGAGAACATGTGGAAACAGGTAAACGGGTGGGAGATGATGTAGCGGGACAGGTGAGGACCGGGGCTGTGGGACAGGTGGAGGCTGTTGGCATGCAGCAGGAGCTGCCGTCTGGTTCTGGGAGGCAAACAGAGCTTCAACAGGCTGCAGACATTAATGAGGTGACAGAGATGGACACAGACAGTGAGGGGGATTCTGACTGTTTCAGTTGCAGATAGTCTCTCTCATAACGCAGAGATATATTCTTTGGAAGAGATTAATGTCTTTTTAGATGAGTCCTTTGGCAAGGCAGTGGAAGTGAGAGATTTTTTCCCTGACACTAACAAGTTTCTTCACACAGTGAGCACTCTTCAGAAAGTTGTAGGGTTAGATCTGCTGGATGAAAAGAAACGCTATCGTCTCAGGAAGCATGTGACTAATATGAGAAAAGTTCCGAAAGGAAGCAAAAAAGGGGGGAAACTGAAAAGGTCTAAATAATGTCAACATGATCATGCAACACTGGGTGTCTCCTCTCTGCTGTGTGTACCTGTCTGTTCTTTTTCTCTATCTCCTTCCTCTGATGCAGGCTTTAAGGGTTGCTTCTTTAAACATTAACGGGGGTAGAAGTGCACAGAAAAGAGCTTTAGTGCTGGAGGTCTTTAATCAGAAAAAATTAGATGTGATATTTCTGCAGGAAACGCACAGTGATAGCCTGAATGAGATGGACTGGGGAATGTGGTGGGGGGGTCAGTATGTACTCAGTCATGGCTCAAACCTCAGTGCTGGAGTAGCTGTTTTTTTCTCCCCCTCTCTAAATGTTAAGATTGTATCCAGCACAGAGATAGTGGCAGGTAGAGCCTTGATGGTGAAAGTGGAACTGTTAGAGTTCTTTTTCACTTTTATTAATGTGTATGCACCCAATCAGGGCCCTGCACGTGTATCTGTGTTTCAGTTATTAAAAGATGAGTTGGACACTAGTGTACAGGGGGAGTGTGTGATACTGGGGGGGGACTGGAACGCTTGCACTAATGTCACTTTAGACAGAATAGGACGGGAGCCGCATCCTCAGTCGTCCCTTTTACTGTCACAGGTGATAAGAGAGGCTGACTTAGTGGATGTGTGGAGGACGAAGCACCCCTCTGTTAAACAATACACCTGGATGAGAATGCTAGATGGGGGCGTCAGTGCAGCCAGGCTAGACAGATTTTACATGTCTGCTTCTTCTATTACTCGTGCAGTGAACTGTCACATCCAACCGGTTGGTTTCACAGACCATCAGCTAGTTTCTTTAGATTTAGTTTTATCCAACACAGAGAAGCCGAGATCGTTCTGGCAGTTTAATGTTAAAATTTTACAAGATTTGACTTTTTGTGAGAATTTTAAATTATTTTGGATCAACTGGAAATCAAAGAAAGAGTCTTTTCCCTCCCTGAGTCAGTGGTGGGAGGTAGGAAAGGCTCAGATTAGAGTGTTCTGCCAACAGTATACAGCCTACTCCACTGCAAACATTAGGAGAGCTATAGAGCAGTTAGAGAGGGAGATCAGAGAGTTAGAGAGTGTGTCTGCTCGAAATATAGAACAGTCCCTCCTAAAACAACAACAGCTTAACTGTTTTCTTCAGGAGAAGGCCAAGGGAGCCCTGATCAGAGCCCGTTTCACTTCCATGAGAGACATTGATGCACCAACCACCTTCTTCTTCAACCTGGAGAGGTCTGTGGGCCAAAGGAAGCAGATGGTATGTCTGCGTCTCCCTGATGGACAGGTAACCTCTGAGCCTGCTGAGATGAGGAGGCATGCAGTGTCCTTCTACACAGACCTGTTCAAAGCTGAAGGTTGTGACGTGGAAGCTGCTGATGAACTTCTTCAGGGTCTTCCACAGCTGAGTCCAGCCGAAAGTGACACCCTGGGCTCTGACATTACGCTGGAGGAACTGACCTCTGCGGTGACACAGATGGCCTCCGGCAAGGCTCCCGGCATAGACGGTTTACCTGCAGACTTTTTTAAACATTTCTGGAGTATTCTGGGACATGACTTGCTAGAAGTGTTGATGGAATCCTTTGGGAAAGGGACTCTTCCAGCTTCCTGTAGGCGTGCAGTGATCTCACTGTTGCCTAAGAAAGGAGATCTAACCCTGCTGAAGAACTGGAGACCTGTGGCTCTCCTATGTACGGACTATAAGATACTGTCAAAGGTCTTAGCTAACAGACTGAAGGTTTTTATCGAACTTCTTATCGGTCCTGATCAGACATATTGCATCCCTGGCAGATCAATTGTGGACAATTTGTTTTTGATGAGAGACACTTTTGATGTTTGTAAACTGTATAATATAAATGTTGGTATTATTTCTATTGACCAGGAGAAGGCGTTTGATCGTGTGGATCACACTTTTCTGGCTGCCACATTGCAGGCTTTTGGTGTTGGGGAGCATTTTCTGTCCTGGGTGAAGTGTTTGTACAGTGATGCATGTTGTGTTGTGAAGGTGGGGGGAGGGCTGAGCAGACTTGTACCAGTTAAAAGGGGGATCAGGCAGGGCTGCCCTATCTCAGGCCTATTATATAGTATTGCCATCGAGCCGCTTTTGTGCAGACTTAGAAACCGGCTGAGGGGCCTGTGTCTGCCAGAGTCAGCTCAGGCCCCCCCGGTGGTTGTATCAGCTTATGCTGATGATGTCAGTGTTTTTGTCCAGGGTCAGCGAGATATCCAGGAGCTACAGGACAGTCTAGCTTTGTACAGGAAGGCTGCTTCAGCCAAAGTTAATTGGGAGAAGAGTGAGGCAGTTTTGGTAGGTCAGTGGAGTCTTGAAAATAGGCCCAGTCTTCCTGGTAACCTTAGCTGGGGAAACAAGGGTTTAAAAGTCCTGGGAGTTTGGTTGGGGTCTGAGGACATGGTGGCACAGAACTGGGAGGGATTGCTGGAAAAGGTGCAAGCAAAATTAGCCAAATGGAAATGGCTGCTCCCCCAGCTGTCCTACAGGGGAAGAGTTCTTGTCGCCAACAATCTGGTTGCCTCGTCTCTGTGGCACAGACTGCAGGTGTTAACCCCACCGCCGGGCCTCATGAAACAACTGCAGCGGCTCCTCGTGGATTTCTTCTGGTCGGGTCATCACTGGGTGCCAGCATCGGTCCTGTACCTGCCCGTGGCGGAGGGGGGGCAGGGCCTCGTGGACATTACTGCAAGGACTGCTGCTTTTAGACTGCAGGCAGCTCAGCGGCTGCTGTATGGTGCCTCTCCCTGCTGGCTGGCTATGGCCCGGCTGTTGCTCTGGAGGGCGGGGGGCTTTGGTTTTGATAAACACCTGTTTCTGCTGAAGGCCCCTGCGTACAAAATCACTGGACTTACACCTTTTTACTGCTCAGTCATCAATGCCTGGAAGATTCTGAGTTTTACCAGACCACCCGACCCCCGGCCTGGGATGTGGCTGTTTGAGGAGCCACTGTTTGACACTGGTTTTCTTTCTGGAATCCTTTTCTCTTCATCCACCCTAAAGAACGCGTTCATTGAAGCGGGAGTGGTAAAACTTGGCCATTTGACGGGGGTCTCCATGGAAACACTGGCTGAGGTGACGGGCATTCGATCAACCCGAGTTCTGGAGAACCTGGTAGATGAGGTGTGGCAGTCGCTGTCGCCATCCCACCTGACTTTTGCTCTGGATGCAGATCTGGCTGACCAGTGGAGAAAGGGACATGATTATGTTTTTCCTTCCTTGAGTGTGGGTCCTGCGGTGGGGGAATGGAGAGAGGAGGAGGGTCTCCTGCTATCACTGGGGACTCTAACACCTGCAAAGTTCAGCTCCTGCAATGGGAAGAAGCTATACCTTAGCTGCGTGAAGGTGTTAAACCTCAGCTCGCTTGCAGGCGTCAGAGAGTCGAGGTGGACGGATGTGTTTGGCTTGGGCTCTTCCCCTCAGGGCAGCTGGCGGATCCTGTATAAATCTCCGGTTGAAAAACGGATGGCTGACATCCAATGGAGAATTGTACACGGTGCAATAGCCACTAACAAATACAGAGCTCATTTTGACCCAGGCACACGGGGAGGCTGTCCGTTCTGTTTTATGGCAGAAACATTGGAGCATTTAGTCGTGTCCTGTCCCAGATTGGCTGGTCTTAAAAAAATGTTACAGGGGTGGGTGGAAGGGTTCGGGGAGGTTTTCTCCATACCACTTTTTGTCCATGGCCCCAAATACATCCTGAAAAAGAAGGAAACCCTACTATTGATGAATTTCTTGTTTGCTAATGCAAATTAGCAATCTGGAAAAGTAGGAAGAACCAACTTGCTGGAGTGGGATGGACGGATGCAGTGCTCTGTCTGAGGGGGCTGGTGGCAGCGCGTCTGAGGGTGGAGAATGCGTACTATACGCTGATCAATCACCTGCAGGGGTTTCTGGATGTGTGGGCTGTGGGGCGGGTTCTGTGCTCGCTGTGGGAGAATGACTCTCTCATATTGAAGTTTTAAAGGATAGGTGTAGTTTTTGTTTTTAAAGTGTGTAAAAGAGGATGTTTTTAAATGGGTAAAACGCTTTTCAAATGATATTTATTTGGTAGTCATGAAAATCTGTTTATTTATTTGATTGTGTAATGTTTTAGTTTTGTTCCGACTCTTTTGCAGGGTGGGTGTATGTTTAAAACAAATGCAAATAAAATTTGTTTCAAAAATCTTCTTCTTCTTCTTCTTCTTCTTCTTCTTCTTCGTCTTCTTCTTCGTCTTCTTCTTCGTCTTCTTCTTCGTCTTCTTCTTGTTTACTGGCAGGCCGCAAACCACTTCACGGCGTATACTGCCACCCGAAGTCTCCGGCCGAAAGTCCCCGGAGTTGGGGACTGGCTTCAGTAGAAGCTGCCGAGACTCCCAGCTGCTTCTACTGAAGCCTTCCGAGTAAATCGCCAGAACACCGACACCTCCTCATCACTCTACCGCTCCCATGTTTTTTTTTGTGTTGCCATAAGTTAGTCTCTCTCCATTGGTGCGCGGGGCTAATGCTAATGACAATAATGCTAATGCCAGCAAATACAATGGCGGCTTCACAAAACTTTTCAGAGTTTTACGGGGCGTTTGCAATTCGCCCAGCCAATCGAAATTGGTACTTTTTTCTCCGCAGGATAGTACCACCTCTCTAGCAGGCACTAAACATGGGGGTACTCTTTTTGGTGTGAACGCAAAATTCCAGGCACTAACGGAACTAAACGGGAAAAGTAGGGGTAAAAGTACTCCGGTGTGAACGTGCCTATTGTGGTGATAGTGAGGGTAGTAAATCCCTTTTTTGGCAAGACGTAGTGACGGCCATCTTGGTGATGTGTGTTGTTGTGCAAGACCAGAGATGTAGTTAATTGAGCGGTTCAGTTTTACGGCAAAACGTTTTGTTTTTTTACTTGCAAAATTATCTTTTAAATTGACAAACATCATATGTGTAATTCGTGGCACAATTCAAACGGGATCGAAAGATAACTTTACTCTCGCCATTGACTTCAATACATACTTTTTCCGAAATAAGGTCCCATGGAGGTCCACCGGAAAGGGAGGGACTTCACCTCTTTATATAGGTTGTTGTGTATGTAAATGGTCTGCAAAAACTAAAATCACGAAGTTCCCACTAAAGTGAGTTTCTTCTCCATGCCTGAAATGCCTTGTTTGGACTCTATTGTTTATTTTGGAACAAAGTGACATCACTGTGTAACAAACAAGCTTCTATTGGCTAGAGCTCCAATACATTGTACGTGATAGGCTAAGGGGCTAGACATCTCTAATCAGTTGACCAATCAAAACAGAGGGAGTGATTGAAAAGTATGGCACATAGTGGTTGAACCCCTTAGCAAGCTTACAACTATGTTCCTGCTGTTGTGATAATACCTCCAACATTGTGCATAATGAAACGAGATAGCGTTTGCTTGATGGAAATGGCCGATGGAATATTTATTGACTTCTTCACTAAGACAACATGAGTGTGTTTGTATGCACTGTAAACAGATACACCAGCTGCTCTTCTGTTGTATTTCTGACAAAGCAGCTGCTCAAAGTGTTTGCTGTAGAACTAAACCACACTTGCTGTTACCACGGCAACCATGTCTGTCGCCACATCAAGCAGGACTTCAATCTTATAACTTTGAAACGGGGAAATCACACGCTATGATAAATACAGGATGATATTGGAAGATTAGATCCTTAAGCTCACCCCTAAAGTGTTTATGAGCAATTTCCGCTGGCAAAAAAAACTTGTTTCCCTAGTTTCACTGAAGTTAAACTTAAATGATTTAAGGGTTTGGCTGCAGGTGACATTCAACATGTTAAAATCAAGATAAAATATTCGTGTCACTTTAAATAATCTCAACCACTGATGGCCGTGCAATGCAGGAATTGTTATTGCATGGAAATTAATCTGTACTGGTGTTAACTCAGGGTCTCAGGGGGACACGATCCCAAACAGGAGGCTGATAAAGACTGTGGAAATGTTGACACACACACACACACACACACACACACACACACACAGATTTGCTGCGTTCACACCTACAGTAGGATCAACATGAACATTTTTGTGATGACAGTGACTGGCGCCCACCTCCTCCTCACCTCTTCACCTACTTTTTTCACTTCCTCCCCACACTTTAACCTTCTCTTTTCTCTCACTCACTTCTCATCCTTCTGCCTCACCTCCTTCGCTTACAGTTCCTACACCACCCTATTTGCCTCTTTCTTCACCTCTTTTTAGGTTACCACCTCCTCCTCCTCTTCAGCTCTTTTCTTGGGCCTTCTCTTTCTTCACCTCTTTCTTGCATGTGTTCTCCTCCTCCCCCTCCTCCAGCCTCAACTCTTAATCACATATTTTTCACTTATCAACACCCTCCCTCACACCCTCCTCCTAATCCCATTCAATGAGCGGCTCATCTCCTCTCCCTCACGTACTCTCATATTTTCCTTATCTTCTCCCTGCTGCCCCACCTCCTCTTCCTCCACCTTTCTCTTCCCCTCCTTGTCTTCTCCCTGCTGCCCCACCTCCTCTTCCTTTCTCTTCCCCTCCTTCTTGTTTCCCTCTTAAGCCTCCTAGTCCTCATTACTTCTTCCCATCTGTGTCCACTCATCTCCTTCCCTTCATTACCGTGTCATATTTTGTGTCCTCTTTTTCCTCCTCCACCCTACCATGTTATTCTTCACTCCATCATTTTCTCTGCATTCTTCCCTCTTTTTGTTAAACTTTCTCACCCACTTGCTTTCTCCTCCCACTCTTCGTGTCCACCTGCCCTCCTCACTTAAATCTCTCCTCCTTCTCAACCCTAACCATGTATGTCTTCTTCCATCTTATCATCACCTCTCCCTCAGTCACCTCACCCCCCTCCTCCTCACTTCCTTCCCCCCTTCCTGAAACTTGTGCCCTGTCTGCAGCTAAATAAAGTTACATAATGTATGTCTTCCTCCACCTTCCTCTCACCTAATCAAACATAGAGCGGAAACTGTCGAACAAGCAGCATTGTTAGTTTTAGAAGCTGTACACTGGTTTGGTTACATATTACATGAAGCGCCTCCTCCCAAAATGTTTGAATATGGAAACAACTGCTTTGTGTTGTCTTCTGTGTAATGAGCTCCCCGTGTGCCACCGCCACATCTGGGCCATTAATAAAGAATGGGTAAGTAGGGGGGAGAAAGGGGGAGGGTGCCTGGTAGAAAAATAGAGGACACATGAAACACAAAGCAATACAGCCGACAGCGACGCCACGCTTTGAAGCATCTCCCACTGGGTGTGTGCATGTCATCGTGTGTGTATGTTTGTGTATGTGTGTTTCAATAAGCTAAGGTAGAGTGAACTCACACGCACAGCGCACCCACAAATACCGAATAAACAACAGTTTGTCACTGTCAGCTGCTAAATTCACAGGGGCAACTGGCTCCCTGCAAGTAAGTTCCCAAAAAAGACTATTCCCCCCCACACACACACGCACATGTATACACACACACACACACACACACACACACACACACACACACACACACCAGTATTGCCATTTTGAAGGATGATTAGACTTGTTTGTACTGGAACTTCTACCTCCACGACCCAACTAGGATAAGCGGTAGAAGATGGATGGATAAGACTGGTTTGAACTTTATTTTCCCTTCTCCTCGAAGGAACACTTCAATATTTTTGGAAATGTGCAGCATTGGCATCCTACCCACGCAGGCTAAATGTCTTGTCCAAACAGTGGTCTAAATCCGGTGCCAGCCTTGTAATGAATGCCATGTCAGAATCAGCCAAAGAATGAAAGGATGGCACCGGCCCTCGGCTGGCTCCAGATTTAGTTGCTAACTGGAGCCGATTCTTATCCTAAATCAGCTTGTACCTCCGAAGCCATCATGGCCGTCACATCACATCAACATTTTGACCTCCAGTGCTTTTCACACTTCACCCAATCACTGTCTTTTCTGGTTACTCACTGGGTATATTCTGGGTATAGATGGTAAATGTACGTTAATAGATACAGTAACTTATCATTATTTTGAACAAATATTCTTCGATTTGCATTTGTTATAAGTATTTATTGTATTTTATTTGAAATAACTATGTAAGCTAGCTAATTTACAGCAGATCTGCAATAATATTGGGAAGAATTATGCAACCACATTGTTCAAATAATGCAACAACACTTACATTTTAGGTACGTTTCCAGCGGCTGTTGGCAAACTTTATAAAAAATGTAAAAAAGTGCTCTGGTCCCAGCTGTGTGCATCACTTTTTTAATGTCCCCTGGTTTCCGTTGTGTTTTGCTTTTTGCAGCGTTTCGTTTTTGCAGCGCTTTTAGTAAACGCATGTGTTGTCAAGTTGGTGAAGATGTGTCTTCATTTGCATGTGTTTTGGCACATTTCTGTTATAGTTTTTGAATCTGCAGTACGTCTCTCCCAATGGAAATGTGTTGGGCCATTGCAACACGTTTGCACCTGTGGGCCACCATTCTTTTGTACTCAAAAAAGCAAGTATAGGTACAGAAGTGCATGAGTGTCCACATGGTTGCCTGGAAACTGTGTTAATTAGTCAAAAAATAAATAAAAGTGCTTGTAGATACAAAGGCAGCTGACAAATGAATAGCAATCTTATTGGTTTCAATAATGAGGCATGGAGTCATTTCTGATGTTTTCTTTGGTTTCTGTTGTACAGTCAGTTATTCAACTACTGTATTTCTATTAACAGATATCCATAAACTGCTGACCATGATTTTCAAGCATGTCCAAACTGCATACTGTCTCCATTAAGGAGGTAAAACGAATCAAGGTACACTGGAGCATCACAGCCAATTTGCTTGGCTCTTCCGAGCTTCCCTTGTCCAGCGATCTTCCGTCAGTATCCTCCAGTACAACCTTTCAATATGAGACAGCAGGTCTGTGTGAGTGTGTGTGTGTAGATCCTTCCCAGCATGTACAGTATCCAATTAAAGCCCAAACCCCAATTTACATTCTGCTGCTGCCTCGACCAGGTGGCTGAAGGGAACAGAGCGAGGGAGAGAAGGGCTGAGAGGGAGATAAAGTTCTTCCCTCTAATTAAAACTGAAACATGGCTTCAGTCTGAAGGTGCAGGCCACTTTTCCTCCCCGAGGCTTTATCTAGGTCAGTCTGGCTGTAAAGTGACATTCAGCAATACAACCAATGCGTGTGTGAGGTGGTATTTCAACCCAATTTTAAATTAGAAGCAGAATACATCTCTTGATGAGAGCAGTACAGTGTATCTGAGTAGCCGAAACTCCAGTTTATACACAAGCATCAATGTCAGATTCATATAGTCACTACTCCTGCCGTTTATTATTAACACCAACCTCACACTGATACTCGTTAAGGTACAAAGAAGCGATGGAGGTGCTTTTATGTACTTATCAGGCCAAGTCAATATATTGGCTATTTACCATTATATTTATGTTTTTTATCTCCTGTAATCAGGATGTTATTATTTTCATCTCATCTAAATGATAATGTCAGAATGTTCAACCAACTCTCTATCGCCACAGAGTGGTTTTACATCTTGTAGTTCATTGCTTTTGGATTAACTTTACTGTTTTGATTCAGTCCTTACGGAGCTACCTGCCCAGCACGAAATGACAAAGTAAGCAAGATTTATTCTCTATCGATACATTTATGTTAATTTTGTGTATAACTCACCCATTTTAGTTATGTTAAGGGAATAATAAAATATTAAGGGAGGGGCTGCTTTGAGTGACGGTTTAGGGCCCTCACAGGTCGCTAACCGCTAGCTGCACCTCAGCTCTATTGATGATCCCCTCCTGTCCATGTTTTGTTTAGCCATTAGCCGGTAGTGCGCCGTGTCCTCACCGCCGAGATAGCGACAAAAAGTGCCACATTAAATGATTTGAAATTAATGTGCCAGTAATTAAACTCTACATTTTGAATGATATCGTGCATCCCTATTGTCTATTCTCATACAATGGATTTGATCAACATTTGAAAGCAACATTTTTTTACGTTTCCTGATTTGTTAACTTCCCCTTTCCCTTTAACATTTGAAGTCATCAGGATAATCCCTTTTGAGATAGAATATGTGAAGACTTTCTCTCCATTACAAAAGTGTATTATCCAACTTGGAGGGTATCACAGTTAACTAATGCGAATATTTGTTCACTATTATTTGTATTTCATTGCATAACTGTTTATAAACCATGTCACATTGAAATAATCTCTTCAGCACCATGGACAGCAGCATTGCTAAACTCCTAACAGTCGAGTGTCTGCTTTCAGCATTATGAGTGCTCATACACAGATTAATTGGATTCAGTTCACTTTCACTTCAAACCATCAAAAAGTGGTGAAACTTCTCCAGAGAATATGTATCTAGTCAAGTTGTATCATGTATCAACAAGTGGCGTGGTCTCCCATCGGGAAACCTGCTGCGATTGAATGTTTTGTTTTGTTGCCGGCTTCCTGTGTCATCGCTGTTCTAAAATAATCAACACATATCTGTCAGGATGTCAGCTGGTTTTCACCCTGTCATCAAGTCTGTTTTCTGCTCCGTGTAAGTGTAACAAAACGGCTGTGTACTCTTTAAAAAACAAAATGCCGTGTTATTCATCAGCCTGGGGATAGATGCTATTCACATCTCATCTCTCACGATGCATGTGTTCTGATTGTCTCTGCTAATCCCGGCTTGTTCAGGCAGGTGGGATGCAAATTCAATTGCTCTGATTTGAATTAGTCACTCATTATGTGTAGGCTGCGAGTGCGATAGTGTAGGTTGCATTTGTATTCAAGTACTTTATTTAAATATATATTACATTTGTATAAGCTGCAATAAATCAATGATTGCTGCATCAACCATTCCTCATCACAGGCATATTTAAATCTCCTGTGTTATCAAATGTCTGGTTAAAAAAGCACGTCACCTTTTGCTTTCCACAATATGAGCTGACTTGGAATCTTTTCAAACTATTTGTTATGATGTTTAGCATGTCTCCAGACAATTTTCTGAAATACCCCCTTAAGTCTCAGTTACTCACAGGTGATAAATCACTTCAATTAATATCAAAATACAAAAAAAAAGATTTCTATTTATAAAATGTATGCATGGTATTTTGTGTTGAGTAAGATCATTTACAAAAAATAGGATTAACAATAAGTTTGAGGCTGATCCAATGTCTCCCGACCACACTGCACACCACACGCTGGGAGCAAGTGTGCAAAGACTATGGTTCAAAAGCATTCAGATTAAAGTAAAAGAAAAGATAAAGGTGTAATATATAATGTATGACACTTCAAGCTTTTGTAACTCCAACCAGAGGCTGCATGAAAGCACACTGGGCCAGGCCATACGGAAAATAGAACATCCAGGATCATTATATGTTTTTAAATATGTATATATTAATTGTGGTAAATAAAATCCATGTTCAACATATCGACAAACACATCAGAAATGTAAGGTGTACTTGAGTGCATCCGAATGTGCCGTGGGGGGATTTTTGACAGGAAAGGTTTGGGAACCCTTGCCATTCAGAGGGATCGGCTATGACGTGTTTGTGAGGGCTTACAGCCTTTTCATCCTGAATGAGCTCAGCGGGTGATTTGACTCGCACACAATAACCCAAACGCATGTTCCTCCTTCTACACGAAGAAGTGCTAATCAGTGAAATCAACCTCACCAGCCTGTACCGGTCTAATCAGACACACACAATACACCTGTAGCCATGTTTCCATCTAAACGTAGCGCTAAACTGAACCTCATTTATAGAAAATCAATTAAATAGATATCTGATAAATGGGCATTTCTATTCACAACCATTATGGGAAAAATTCAAGTTGAGAGCATTGAAATAATCCGCCAGGTGCCATTTTATCATTGCAGAAGCGTATCCAGTGACCTTAGAAGCAAATACAATGATAATGTCTACTGTCCCTACCTGCTCAAGGATAACATGAAACTGCATTATTTAGGTTGATCGTCCCATATTAGATGGTGATTGGATGTGTTGCTTGTAGGACAGGTAGCCTTCATTACACTATTTAAAACGTTATTTTGTACGATTTTATCAACGTTTGAAAGTTGTTGATTTCTGCATTGAGCACCGGTTTGTACGATTTTGCAGGGACTAAACAGCAGGGTTTGTGTGCGTGTGCGTGTGCGTGTGCGTGTGCGCGTGCGTGTGGACAGGTAAAAAATCTTGGATTTTACAGGACACATTGGTCACCATGTTAAAATCTATTCAGGCACTGAAACACATTGATGGGTTTTTAGCAGGTTCTCACTTTTCTCTCGTCGAGTGAGATCACAGCCTTAGGAACACAGAATAGGCTGGCGCCCATGTGCACACAAACACACCTCAGCCTTGGTCAAAGCCCCAGATGGTCGTAAATCGTCTTTTATGAGCAGGACTTGATGAAAGCGTTTCCCTGGACACTGGGTTTTTTTGCCCTCTGGCAGGCTGTTGGTTTATTTCTCCACACACCAGCGCCTTTATGTGCCATCTCTATCATTCTGCACTGACAAGGACCCGATACAAGCAGCAGTCCGCGTCAAATGTGCATGAATTATTCAGATAAACCCAAAAGCAGGTGCACAGCTCAAAGTTTGAACATTTTAAATGTAGCTATCACTGTATTAGTTTTGTCACTGTTGTCAATTGAACTGATAAGGGTAAAACATATCACAAAATATTGATCTAGTCAACACAATCCCTTAGTATGTTAAGGAAAAGTGTGTTGCCTTTTTTGTAGTACGAACAGTGAACGAGAGAAGTCTGAACCATGTCATATATCGCTGCAAAGGATCATTTCTCTTATCTGGTGGCTCTAAGTCTCCGCCATCTTTCATTGGCGTGACACATTTTTGGTCACCTTGTGCTGCAGGGAGCGTGTCACTTGGAAAACCAAGCTTCCCCCTACTCTCTCTGCTGATCTGACAACTCTGAGAAGAAAGACAGGAAGGAGGAGAATGCAGGAGGGAAGAAGTTGATGGAGACGGAGAGGTTTGCAGTCCCCCGAGACTTCGCTGTGCTTCAGATGAGCTTTCAGAGAGCAGACAGAGATAAATAGCGGAGAGAAAGATTGAGATGGAGGCTGATAAACGGGGGGTTTGGGGCTATGATTAAAAGAAGAAAAGGAAGCAGTGTGGAAGAGATACATTTGAAGAAGAAGAAATAAAAGTGCCCCTAAAACATTTTTAGGATGCTGCTCTTTCTTGTTCTTCAATTTGCCAGCAGCTCTCTCTGACACGGTGTGAAATAATGTTGCTTTGTCTCTTTTCTTCTCTGCTACTCCAATAGACCTCTGAACAGACCTCCAAACAAGAGCTTTGCAAGAGCTTAATTTAAAAGCACATTAATTTACTTGTATAGACAATGAAACTAAAGTCAGTCAACTAAATTAAAATCACAAATCATCAAAGTCATTCTTTACCTTTACACTAGCCTGGTTCCAGATCTGAATCACCATTCATATTTCTCGTTTGTTTTTAGACACCAACAGGTCTGTTGTTGCTCTCATTGGATGGACGGTCGTCCAATGAATGCTTTAGGTGGGATTATAAATAAAGATGTAATTTCCATAGAAATAGAAAAATGTCCTAAAATAGTTGAAAAGATGGACGCCGATGGACAGGATGTTTCATGAAAAACGTTAACTGCTTGTGGTAACCATTACCACAGTTTCTGATGAAAAAACGAATGTTTTAGGGTAAAAAAAACACAACACCTATCCAACAGAAATAGGCTATCATGAAAATAATGTCAGACGTAAAAATAGTGCTCATCAAGCTGGGTATAGACGGCCCTCAAAGGGTAAAGCTGGCTTCATCCGTCCATGCACAAAGTCTACAGACATGGGCAGAGGGCGGATCAGCCTCCTCACAGAGACCCCAATGGTGCGTTAAGGTGGTCCTCTTCAGCCTCTAAAGTTTAAAATGTCCGTGTCTGACTACGAGAGTTTGCATTGAAACCAACCAGTGGCATTCCAAGACAAATCAGGATCAACAAGGCAGTGTGAGACTCAGTGTGCCTGTGAACTCTGCTTCTGTTGGGTGTCTGCATGTGCCACTATATGCCAGTGTTAGCACCTGTGTGTGTGTCTAAGGAGGCATCCACATTGGAGCAGGGCAATTTGTTTTCTGTGATGCGTGACCTGTCACAACATGAGGCAAGCAGAACAAGCCTTGGGCTGAAGTTGCAATCCAAACCTTTTTATCCCATTCTCACAGTGCCGGTAGTCTCTAATTTCACCCAAAATTATTCCATGATGCCTATAAATCGTGAATGTAATAGCTTTGTGGTGAAGGCAGGGTGTATTCTGCGCTGGCTGGAGGCACAGCGGGGACACTGGGACCCCACGGAGCCCTCTAGCTCTTATTATTTACATCCTGCTGGGGCTCTTTCATTGGTTCAGTTGATGTGAGTGATGACCACCTGAACACAAACACCTGAGAAGCACAAAATGGCTTCCTGATCAAGTACATCCTGATAGTACAAGTCTATAAGAGATGTTTTCAATGAGATGTTCCACGTGTTTGTACACTTGCCATTGGTGCAAAAGCTAGCACCTCAACTCAAGGTTCAACTCTTTCTATCCTCGTCCCCCTTCCTGTTTCTTTCTCTCCGTTGCCCTTATCTCTTGTTGTGTGCAAACTTGGCCAAGGGTCAACACATTTTATGCAGGAGGTAAACTATTCCTCCGAGTCTCTCCCTCTGGCTCTCTTTGTTTTAGCAAAGGCTAATTGGAGCTCTCATTAACAGTGTAGCAACCTTCAGCTGTTAATGATGTGGAACTTTTTGATTTGGCTACAGGCTGAACAGAGGAGTAGGCAAGTTTGTCCGCTACGTCGGGATCAAATTAGGGAGGTGTGGACGCAGTGCTGAGGAGGAAGTGGTGTTTCCCTCTTCATTTTGTTGTGTTTGCCGCCATTAAACCGGCCCCAGGGGGTTTAACTGAGATGCATTATGCAGTTTTCCCTTTGACAGAGACAATTCTGTGCAACCCATGTCAGTCAAAGAAAGGTTAAGCAAGTTGAATAGACTTCCATTTAATATCAGTGCACGCTTAACGAAACGCAAACACTCTTACCGATTGGTTATGTCTGTAGTTGCTTATATTCTTCAAATAAAAGCTACAGTAGAGGGTTGTGTGTCACACAGACAGACACCACTCTGTTTGTAGAGCTGGACGGATGGTGATGTGAAATCTGTTAACAGCCATCACACACTTCACTGTGAGCACCCTTCACTAAATGACTGGCTGCCCTTCTGCGCACTCACACTGTCGGCTGTAATGGCATTTAACCAGCTATATGGGCCGAGTGTGTGTGTGTGTGTCCTAGCATTACTATACTTGTGGGGACCTAAGTCTGTTTACAAAGTCACGTGTGGGGACTTGCCTCCCTTATGGGGACAAATTGGAGGTCCCCATGACGGGAATCATTAATTTTAGGGTGAAGACTTGGTTAGGTTTAGGATTAGGGTTAGGCATGTGTTGGTTAAGGTTAGGATAAGTCTCCAGGAAATGCATGTAAGTCAATGTAACGTCCCCTGAAGTGATGTATACATGGTTGGTGTGTGTGTGTGTGTGTGTGTGTGTGTGTGTGTGTGTGTGTGTGTGTGTGTGTGTGTGTGTGTGTGTGTGTGTGTGTGTGTGTGTGTGTGTGTGTGTGTGTGTGTGTGTGTGTGTGTGTGTGTGTGTGTGTGTGTGTGTGTGTGTGTGTGTGTGTGTGTGTGTGTGTGTGTGTGTGTGTGTGTGTGTGTGTGTGTGTGTGTGTGTGTGTGTGTGTGTGGCATCACTTTGTCGATACAGTGGCAGTTTCTTTAAATATTTATTTCGTGTAGGTCTATTCTGACATCTGGGAACATAAATTAGTATATACAAGTGGTGTTTGACCTTTCAGGCCGATGGAAAAAAACCAGAGGGCTATTCATGTCCTTTTTTATTATTTGAGGTATAGTGTATCTCCTATTGTATTCTCCTTTTATTGTAACTTGACATTTGGCTCTTTCACTCCTAAGAGGTTAGATAAGAGTGTGTTCACTGTGAATGTCGGAGTCACTGACAAAAAAGTGTAACATCTTTGTCTTATTTAAGCTACTAAGATACTTCACATGTCAAGTGCTACAATCATTTTTGTGTCAAAGAAAAATTACAAAATAATTTAACTATTTTATTTTTATTAATTTGCCCAAAAATACAAATAGGTTAAACATGGCCTTGACTGATAGCACTATTATATTTGTATCCCAGATGTCCTATACATTATCACAATAATAGTTATCATTTATTATGTTGACCACAATAATCTTGCAATGAAAACGTGATATTATGAAAGCCCTGTTCTGGACACATTAACCTAATATTGTTGTGCTCAATTTAAACGTTATGTTCCAGGACCAGGTTGTGGTGACTGACACTTTAAACAAATACATGTTATCTATAGTTTCACACCTTCACTCATTAACTGCTGACTCCTCACTATTCATAACCAGTCGGTAGGGCCGCAATGTATCAACTGCATCAGTTACATCAACAACTTGAGGTAAGACCACTATGGTTTGTATTCATTAAATCAAACCTTAGCGTTATCGTCGTTTGAATCGAAGCTCGACTCTAATGTAGCCCCGTCTGCCCGGGAACGAAAATATATTCAGGTCTATTGCTTAGCCAATGACACACTGTACAGAGTGCTGACTACCGCAGATCATGTTCTCTCAACAGCATGAGGGGCTGCTGCTGAGCTGTTAGCAGCCAGTGGACAGCTGCATTGTGTTTGGATATGCAGGTGCAGACAACTGCGTATGATCAAATTAGAATGTATCGGTAGAGTGAGACTTACAAGTGGAAAATAGTTTGATACGCTTGCAGTCCAGACGGGCTGCAATTTGTAGTCATTAAAAACAACAACAATAGTCGTTGCAACGGCATCTGATTTGTACTCTGAGTGCACTCTTTTTAGTTTCCTCCAGTACATATTTATATAAAAACCTGATTTTCAGGAGAAAGGGCTTTTAGTTTGCGAAACAGGTCTAATGTTTGTCCGCTCTTTGATGATCACTTTTCGTGAGCTCTTTGCCCAAGGAGTCATCCTCATGATGTTAAAAGGTTTTGAAGTTGCTTTGGAGATACACCTGCAGTGCAGAGCAGTCTCTCATGACTCCATTAACCTAATTCTGGTCATTAATATGGAAGACTCCAAGACGCATGCAACAAGCAATAAATCAAAACCGACCTTGAGAGCTGTTGAGACTCTCTTCTTCTATGCACTTCAAAGTGCTCCACAGGGTCTGAGCTGGCTACCTGGAGCTCCTTTACCTCCAGGATTCTAAACACACCTTATTGCACAACATCAAAATCAAACCTCCCCGCTTACTTCTGAATAAATATCTTTTCTCTGAGGCTTTATCATTTGGTTCACTGTCTACGTCACTGATCTTTAATTTAAACTGAAAGGTGATTTAATCTGTGATATTTTAGAGTTTGTAGTTTAAGTTTAGCAGTTGAAATTGATACCTTTTTGTCAAACATGCAGTAAACACATTTGTTTTCTGTTGGTTATTGATCTGAAATATCCATCCTTAGATTCACTCCATCATTCACTTAGATTTTGGTTCAAACTCTCCGATCTGTTCAGTGTCACAGGAGCAGGATGCATGTGTTAAACAAATCTGAATCTTAGGTTCACGCTGCTCTTTATTTGATCTCGGGAAATACTTAAATACACAGAAAACTCAGACCACAGAGGAAGTTAGAGCTTGGGCATTACAACACATCTCTGAATTCAGGGTACTTTTTCTGCCACTGCAAATTGCAGTTTTGAATTCCCTGCAGATCGTTTACATTTCCCCCTGACCTTTATAAGATGACCAGGAAGTGGGAGGTGTATTCATTTCCCGCCTCTCATTGTTGCTTCTTCCTCCAAATTATCATTTGACCTTCACTGCTGGCCGAATTCCTCTCCGCAGCTCAGTAAGGATGCTTGGGTGCAGTCGACACACGTAAAGTCAAAAAGACTGGTTTCAAAGTGTTTGCTCCAAAAATAAAATGAAAAAATGATTTGAGAATATATAGTAGAATAGTTGCTGTATTACTAAAATGACTCGTACAAAGACTACAGGAAGACGGTTAAAAACAGAAAGACATTTATTTTTTGGTTGAGCAAGACTTGAGCTGGTCTTGTTTTAAAGTGGATCTTCTCTGTTGGGTGTGGTCTCTAATTCTTTTAACCACACTCAAATTGCATGTATGACCACATATGGTGCACTGGTTAGTACTTGCACAATGGGTGTGGAGGTAGAACAAGCTAACCGTGAAACAGCAGAACAAGGATTAGGTGCCTACAGTAGGTGCGGTTTCTCTTGAAATCCTGAATGATTTCTGAACAAACACTATTGACAACGCCCATATTACACTTTGGAAATACATGAAAGGGTTCGTTGTACAAGCTGAATGTGCTTTGTTGCATCCGTGCAAAAGCTGCAATGAAGGACATGAAAAAGCAAAAGGAATTCACAATGTACATTTTAATATCTTCTACCTTTCTAGACATCAAAACTGCAACCGCAATCTGAGAAAGGAAGAAGCCTTCTTCAAAATGTAATTGAGAATGTATTTAAGCTGTATGGCAGACATCAGACGATCAACTCAGGTCAAGTTTACCGAAAGTCATACACATAGTTTCTCATTTTTACAAACTTAAAACACACCTCTATAAGATCATTTACATAATTTGTATATGATTTTTAGACACTTTTTAAGGGAGATTAAAGTCATTGTGCTAAACAATTTTCTTGCAAAAAGTCTCCTTTAAAAAGGTACCCACCAAACCATGCTTTAATATAATATAAGACTGTTTATACCGATTTATTTTACGAGTCAATCTCTTTGGAGGCATATGCATTTTTCTTAAAGATGGTATTCACTGTAATATAAGGGAAATATTTGAAGAGTTATGATAATTGGCTTATTACAGATTTGCCGTTGAGATTGAGTGGCTATTGTTTTAGATTGATTTGAAATAGGGTTTCTTTCTTTATTGTCATTATGTCAGTCCTTTATTTGTTATCTTTTAAGTACGGTTAGAATATTTTATTTATAGAAATGGCCATTGCTCTTCAGGCAGAGTTTTCTGAAGACTTGCTTTGTACCCGAGTCACCGCTGCCTGATGTGCAGTTGTGATCAGAATTAATTTCCATGAATGTTTTGATGCCCTCGGTGACCAACCCCTTCATAACCAGTATGACCCAGCACATCTCATATTCTATTGAGTAGCAAAGAAACACCACTGGCATTATTACATCTCTCTGTGAATCCACACACAGACTAACACACACACAAGCACCCACAAATGTATGCATTCAAGCAACGTGCACACATCTCCCCGGCAACTGTCTGGGGCTACTCTCCTCTCTTGTTCTGCTTTCTATTATATATTTTCAGGCTGTTGTGTCTGCACCCACAGGAATCATGTAATAACAGCTTGTCAAGGCTTTTTGTGCTGGGAAACATTTGCATATTCAAATGTGTTGTGGAGTGAAGCTTGCCATGGCTGATTTGCTAATGTGCATATTCACACAGTGGGTTTGTGTTCATGTTCTGCACAGCTAATGGACGATCAGGCTCATTGTTTTCAGCCTTTTTTTCTTCAGATTTCCACAAAAAATAAAATGGAGAGCTTGCCTGAATGTGTGTTCCTCACCTGCATATTTATTCTTGTGTTTGTGCACGTCTGAATTCCCTCATACTCGTGCACAAACACATTTCTGATTTACAGCCCGTTTATGCCTTGCCAAGAGATGCTATCAGACTACAAATAAAAGATAATGGAGGCCAAGTACACACTGAGTGCACTGAGACCATTCCAGCTCTGCAGCTTTATCACATCCACACAGATGTGGAGATTTTCCTTTCCAAAAACATAATTTCACTCTTAGCCTCAGCCGTTTCTAGTCATGCAGACATTTTATTTGCAGTTTAAGGTTTTTGAGATAACCGTCTGAGACTTCTGCCGCTTTTCCAACAATGGAGTCAAATGGAATTTCATATTTAGCTTTCAGTACATTCAAAAGGACATTTAAAACTCAACAGCAATGTCTTTTTCAGAAAAAAATCATTCAGAACAACTCACAGACCTTCCAAAAATATCTCATCTCGATTCAGAGTTCCTCAAATAAAGCTTAAGAACAACTTACAACATTCATATAATCCTTTTGAGTTGTGCTGGAAGCCGAAAGTACATATGAAAAAACCTTGTCAAAAACATTATCATGGAACATTGGTCTGATATAAATATTGTGGACTTTTCAGGCAAGTAAATGCAAGGTAATAAGGAAGAAAGGAACCAAATGCAGATGGCCTAGGCAGACGAAGGAAGAGTTCTGGGATGTACTGAAGAAGTGAAGATAAATATACTTGCAGCCATGAAGGCAGGTACTCACGTCCAGGATGAGGAAGAGGTTGGTAACAGGATGGCAATCTGGACAAATCAATCCTGGAGGGGCATGACAGGTGAGTTAAAAATAAACTTATGTTGACTGCAGTTGAGGACAGGAAACCTCATGCTGTGCTGAAGGAGTGCAGATGGACACTCAGGATATCACGTTATATCCATAGACTGTGATACAGGGGAAAGGGAAGGACCCAAATGTAGATAATTTATATATTAAAGGTTATATAGGCTAACAGGAAGGTATAGGTTGGCAGGTTTCGGGTCAGATTCAGGTGGCATAAAACAACATGGCTGTCTTTGCAGGGAGTGAGTGGAAATGGGCCTCTATATACTGCTGGGCTGATGAGGGGAAGTGGAAACAGGTGAGCTGGCAGATGAGGAAGTCAGGTGACTTCATGGAGCTGCGGGAAAGTCTGATGGCATCTGGTGGACAGGTAGAGAATAGAGGCTTGTTTGAGATGAGCTGCGGCTCGCCTCGAAAGTAGACGAGAATAGCCGATTGCAGCCGGGGGAGGTCTCAAAAAGCTCGCCTGAGGTCGGACAGCTTGGAGTCGGCTTGACTCGGTTTGCAATGGCGGAAATTGCGTTGGCGTGCCATTTTAAATGATTTATTCAATAAATAAGGTTAAACCGGTTAAAACAAATCAATACAAGGGGGGTTGAATCCTACATGTAAAAGACAGAACCACTTATTACTTTTCAAAACTACTTCCGTCAGTGGTCTTCACCAGTTTGCATTTATAAAGAATGCACACATGTGTTTAATCGTTAATGTCAGATATGTACTAAGTAAATACATTTGTTTCTGCTCAAGATTAGATTCAACTTTGTTATTGCACTGATTACAGGTACTGAGACAACGAAATGCAGTTTGGCTTCTAACCAGGAGTGCAAAAAGCAGTAAAGTGAAAAGTAATGTACACAATCTACAGAATAAAATATAGAATGAATTGAATGATGAATAAACAGTGAGGGGTATGAATACACTAGATACACACCGCAGCCTGTGAGCAGCATGAACAGTATTAATAGTGTGAATATGCTAAGCTATACAAAGTATGAAAACGGTAAGCAGTGCAAGTATAGTATAACATATATATATTTCATGATGATAAACATTGTGGAACAATTATGAAAAATGTGAATGGATGTGGCGACGTAAAACTGACACAAAACAACAAAAAACGTTTGCGGAGCCAATTGGAGAGTTTCATCACCAGCACAGCGAGTCGTTTCCCATCAAGCATTTCGCTTCCGCAGCTCGTGGAGAGAAACTTCTCCGCCTCGCTCTCAAGGCTGCCGGCGTCTTTGTCCCGCGAGATTTCAACGTCTCATGAAGTCGAGCCTCCAGAGCAAGTCGGGAGGGAACAGGGAGGATGAATTTGCCATAGATGAGTGTTTTTACAAACTCAAAACATTTCCTGCATCCAAGATGTATGTCGCAGCATGTTAGGGAGTACATATTCTGCTCATTTTACGGTTCATATTTGCGTTTTGTGTCTCTTCTGTGACATGTTTCCATGCTTTAATGTTCCAAAACTCTTTATTTGTCTCATACTCCCTGCGATACGCCGAGTGAAGCAGGTAGGACCCAAACGCAGATAGCACTTGATAACACCTTTATTTCAAGGACTTAATTATATTTGGACAGAAAAACCACTCTACGGTGAACTAGGTCACAAACAAAAGAAGCACCAACACTGAACACAGGAGGAGACAAGATTAAATACAGGGAGGGGTAATCACAAGACGAGAAACAGCCGGGCAGGGGGCCACAGGAAACACAAGGGCCACAGGTGAACACAATCAGACACACCAGGGAAACTAACGACAGGAGGAAAAACACAGGGAAAAGGACCAGACAATAACCCAGGAGGAAAACATGACAGAGAGAACAGCAAAAACACCCAAACCTAGACATAGAAATGTGACATGACATGATAATCGTGACAGAACCCCCTCCTCAAGGGACGGATTCTAGACGTCCCTAAACACCAAAACAAAAATCCAACAAAAAAAAATCCGGGCCTTGGCTGACAGCTCAGGGCAAGGCAGAGTTCGAGGAGGGGGTCTCGGGCGGATGGCCCGGGGGCAAGGCAGAGTTCGAGGAGGGGGTCTCGGGCGGACAGGCCGGGGGCAAGGCAGAGTTCAAAAAGGGGGTCTCGGGCGGACGGCCCGGGGGCAAGGCAGAGTTCGAGGAGGGGGTCTCGGGCGGATGGCCCGGGGGCAAGGCAGAGTTCGAGGAGGGGGTCTCGGGCGGACAGGCCGGGGGCAAGGCAGAGTTCAAAAAGGGGGTCTCGGGCGGACGGCCCGGGGGCAAGGCAGAGTTCGAGGAGGGGGTCTCGGGCGGACGGCCCGGGAGCAAGACAGAGTTCGAGGCGGGGCGAAGACCACAGCAGGCGAACTCAGGGGACCGGGCTCGAGGGCGAAGACCGGACAGCTCCGGAGGCCGGGCAGGAGCCGGTGTCAACCGGACAGGATCCGGAGCCGGTGGGACAGGTGTCGGCAAGATTCCCCACGGAAGAGGACACAGGGCCGGTAGGACCCCCGGCAGGAGAGCAGTCGGCGGAACCTCCAACGGCACAGGATATGGGGTTGGCAGGACCCCCGGCAGAAGAGCAGTCTGCGGGACCTCCAACGGCACAGGACATGGAGTTGGCAGGACCCCCGGCAGAAGAGCAGTCTGTGGGACCTCCAAGGGCACAGGACATACTGTAGGGTTGGCAGGACCCCCAGGAGAAGAGCAGTCTGCGGGACCTCCAACGGCTCAGGACATGGAGTTGGGACTCGAGAGAGGGCTCGAGAGGGAACTCGAGAGGAAATTTGAGAGTTGACTTGAGAGGTGACTTGAGAGGGATCTTGAGAGGTGACTTGAGCGGGATCTCGAGAGGGAACTTGAACGGAGACTCGAGAGGAGACTTGAGAGGGAACTCGAGCGGTGACTTGAGAGGGGCCTCGAGAGGGGACTAGAGAGGGTACTTGAGAGGGGACTCGAGAGGGGACTCGAGAGGGAACTCGAGAGGTGACTTGAGAGGTGACTCGGGTAGGAACTTGAGAGGGAACTTGAGAGGGGACCCGGGTAGGAACTTGAGAGGGAACTTGAGAGGGGACCCGGGTAGGAACTTGAGAGGAGACTTGAGAGGGGACTTGAGAGGGAACTTGAGAGGACTCGAGAAGAGACTCGAGATGGGACCTGAGAGGGGGCGTGAGAGGGAGCTCGAGAGAGGACTCGAGAAGAGACTCGAGATGGGACCTGAGAGGGGACTTGAGAGGGGAATCGAGAGGAGACTGGAGAGGGGACTTGAAAGGGGTCTTGAGATGGGTCTTGAGAAGGAACTTGTGTCGGTCTGTACGCCGACAGGACACGGGGAGCTGGCGTCGGCTGGAGAGCCAGCAGGAGACGAGGTGCTGGAGTCGGCCGGTACGCCGACAGGCCTCGGGGAGCTGGCATTGGCCGGTACGCCGACAGGACTTGCGGAGCTGGCGTCGGCTGGAGAGCCAACAGGAGACGAGGTGCTGGAGTCGGCCGGTACGCCGACAGGACTCGCGGAGCTGGCGTCGGCTGGAGAGCCAACAGGAGACGAGGTGCTGGAGTCGGCCGGTACGCCGACAGGACTCGCGGAGCTGGCGTCGGCTGGAGAGCCAACAGGAGACGAGGAGCTGGAGTCGGCCGGTAAGCCAGTCCTGGAGCCGAAACTGGAGTCGGGACCATGGGTACTGGAGCCGGTACTGGAGCCAGAACCATGGCTGCTGGGGCCGGAACTGGGGCCGGAACCATGGCTGCTGGGCACGGAACCGGAGCACGACACGATGGCTGTGTGGGCCGATACTGGAGCATGGAACCATGGCTTCTGGGGCCTGTACTGGGGCTGCTAGCTTGGCCTTGCGACTCCTTCTCTTAGCAGCCGCCTGAATACTCCGTGGACCTCCATAAGCCAGACGAGTTCCAGAAAACGACTCCTGGACAGGAGCAGGAACTGGGGCAGAAGCACGGGTTGACTTCAGACGGAACCCAGCGAGGCGTATGGTACCAGGTTGGGAATTGGGAGACAGGGAGCTAGCATGCCTGGGGCTAGCAGGCTGGGAATCACACACCGGGAGGATCTTTGAAATCCAGCCAGGTAAGAACTTCACCAAACCTGGTTTCTCTCTAGCCATCTGGCGCGCCTCCGACAACACAGCCTCTCGCTGCTGAACTCCGGGTGCTTGCTTTCATCGATCCGAGCAGTTAGCCAAAAAAAAGGAAAAATTCAATAATTCCAGCTCGAACGGATCTGCTGGGCCCATTTCTTGGTTGGTGCTTTCTGATACGCCGAGTGAAGCAGGTAGGAGCCAAACGCAGATAGCACTTGATAACACCTTTATTTCAAGGACTTAATTATATTTGGACAGAAAAACCACTCTACGGTGAACTAGGTCACAAACAAAAGAAGCACCAACACTGAACACAGGAGGAGACAAGACTAAATACAGGGAGGGGTAATCACAAGACGAGAAACAGCCGGGCAGGGGAGGAGAAACACAAGGGCCACAGGTGAACACAATCAGACAACTAGACACACCAGGGAAACGAACGACAGGGGAAACACACAGGGAAAAGGACCAGACAACAACCCAGGAGGAAAACATGACAGAGAGAACAGCAAAAACACCCAAACCTAGACATAGAAATGTGACATGACATGATAATTGTGACACCCTGTGCTGCAGCACCTCTTTTCACCCTCTGTCTGAAACCAGAGCCCAGTTTGCTCTGATTGGTACGCTTGCCAGCTCTGTTGTGATTGTTCAACCGCTTAGAGATGACCCACCCCTTCTATCATGTAGAACCTTAGCATTTTTCTCTATATATCGTTAATGTTAAATATTAATTTCAATATCTTAATCCAATTGGAGTTTCAGGCAGTAGCTGGGATTGTAGCCTTGCAAACCATTTACATGCACAAAAGCCTATAAATACACAACAGGAAAGGGAAAATCCCCAAAAGCATAATAGGGCCAATTCAAAGTAATGTCCACGGTTTCAGAATGAGGCTTTGTATGCATCAAGAGTGGATGAAATAAACTGCACTATATCTTTTTAAGACAAAAGGAGATCCAGCACCATTAAATGAGGAGGCCAGTGTGTCAGTGTATCGCTGGCCGACCAGCTGCTTCAGAGAATTAGTTATGGCCTGTCGAGTCTTTGGAAGCTGCTTTAAATGGACTTGTCAATGAGAAAACACATAAACATTTATATTGCTTAAGGCTGAAATATGGAAAGCAATGAGCCTTTCATAAACCCAATTGCTCTCCGAGTGTTGAGTCATCACACACATTAATGACAATTTCAATACAGTCATTAGCACAAGCACACACACACATACACATAGACACACACTTACACACACACATAATGACAATGTGTGCACGAGCAGCAGTTCTAATATGTCTACCCTAATTGTAATGGGTGATGTGACTCGTGGCTGTTTAGAGCTATTGACTGGAGCTAAAGACACACTGTTTGTTTAAGTCATCATTAACAGAGCCTTCAATAAGGGTCACTGGCAGCAATTGTAACACTGATTGGTGTGTGTGTAGCTGTGTGTCTTTGTGTAGAGTGTGTTGAGTAACAAAAGTGAAAGGTGTCTGTAGCGTTGATATATTTGAAAAAACTTTTTACAAAAGTGTTTTCAGATTGCTTTCTGGAATTCCCTTTTCACACTGGGACACAACATTGCGGACCATCTTTGAAATGTTCTTTGTGCAAAAGAGTGTGCATTACCTACTGTTTGATAAAAGGAGGAGTTCATGATTTTTGATAGACATGACCGGATACTGGTGGCATCATCAGTTCAAAACCTCAAATCCATCATCCCCGACTCTCTACATTTGACATTTGGTGTGAAAATGGAAACATCTCTTTATGATGGGAGGGTTTTGAGAGCCATGTTTGTTTTGGTTTGAAATCAAAAGCCGGCCATGAATGGTGGAACTGTCAATCAGTGTTTGATGGGTTAATGTTGATGTCCGAGTGAAAGAGAGAAAAGTCGATACTGATGTTAAGGTTAAAACATGACATGCATGGGACGTATGTATCCTTTATTAAAATGGGATGAAGTCCAGATGGATATGATGGATTGCAGCGTTTTGGATTACATACTATATATAGGGTACTGTAAGACAGATCAATAATTGAGTGGTTTTACATGGAAGACCTTGACCTGAATTGATCCAGTGGCATTTTTATCATGTTCCACTCCCAAAGCATTAATGTTTTATCATTATAAAAGTCTGGAGGCTACTCTCAGTACAATGCAGAATAGTATTGTTTAAAAGAACACAGACATACCTTAAAAAAGGGGTAAAACGACCCCTAAAGCAAGAAAATCGATATAATGTCTATATTTTGCGTTTTGTAGCAGCTTGCATAATTACCAGATCACAACAATGTCAACAGACATAGTCAATTAAAAGGTTCTTGAAAAGCAGCCTTTGATGGCAGCCTAGACTACTTTTAACCTGCTATCTAATGACGTCAACAATCTTAAAAAGTCTGCTGTTGTCCTTATCTCAGCTGTATCAAGAAGGCATCACCTTTCTAAAGGTATCGGCACACCTACATCCAAAAAAAGCAACTAAATCTGGACATTTCTGAAACATTTCTGAAAAATCTAACTGCACCACTTCTGAGAGTCAGCTCTATACACGGTAACATTAGCCCTAGCAGCAGTTGTTATGCTGAAGACACCACCATTCACTGTGGCATATTTACAAAAATCTTCTTCATTTTGTAATTGGGAACAAAGCATAGTTCTGATCTGAAAATGAACTCATAAGTTTAAGTTTAACTGAGTTGTATCAGCTTTGTACAAAGGTTAATGGTTACTTTACAATGTCATTTAGGTGCACGCAAGATGTTTTAGGCTCTTTAAATACGCCATCAAAGAAGTCATAGTTGCTTTCTCTTTAAGTCTCATTGACTTTTTACTCATGAAACACATTTTTTATAACACAGTGGTTCATATTTTGTACTATTATTCAACCAAAAGAGTAACATGGTTTCTCAAACCTTGGAAGTGCTCCAGCTCTCAGTTACCTAACATTGCCTATGTAGAAAACGAATGGGACTTTTACTTCTTGACACCTGAAACGACTCCCTCTTCCTCCCCTCCTCCGCCACCACACAGTACGTTACATCATCTGAAGGCTTCCTGATCTCCTCCGTGTCCTCACCCTGGCTGTGCTGGTTTCTGCCCCATGAACTCCAGCACCAGGATCTTTCTCTCAGCCTCTTTGCTTCCTCCATCATTATTCTTCTCTCTCTCTATGCCCCAGTTCTCTCTCCATTGCTCTGCTCCCCTTTACCTCCCTCCCTCCCTCTCCTCTGTCGCCTCAGGAAGAATTCAGCACCAACTGACAGTCTGATTTAGTTCCAATACCAACCTCCCATCTCTCTTTCTCTCTCTCTGTCTCCCCCTCTCTATTTCTCTCTAGAGAGAGGGTGTCGCACATAAATCTCTGCTGTAGCCATCTATTACCTTCCACATTCCAGTCCTGACCTAATTCCTCCGTGTCTCCAATGTGTCAGTAGGTCCAGGATATAGTGGCCTCAATGTAGTCCGTCTCCCCCTCTCTAATCCGGACTAAGTCTTTGTTTTATGGTTAATAATGTTAAAACACACTATCTCATAATATCTCACACCAATGATGAAATGAGACAAATTGCCCTTATATTATATAGTCCACTTTATTTCCCTAATCGTCCTTTTTTTCAGAAGCAGTGTGAGTGTCTGAAATGATGACAACATACAATAAATCTCTTTTCTCTTATATTGAACATTATTGCACCAGTGCTGTAGTTTAGCTGCATGATAAAAGAGACGAGCCATTTTTAAGAGGTCATTAGCATTCCTCACGAGATCAAGATTTATTTTCAGCCTCGTTCCTAAACTTCACCGACCTCCTTAAGCCAAATTTACCCCCAGTGTTAGCCACTGATAACAATCTATTTCCATCACACTCATAAACCAATTTATCGAGGCAGAGGCATTGTGAGAACCTCTGGTCCCAAACAAACAGCTCACTGGGGGCCGAAAAACATTAAATATTGCCCGCCCTGGAGGCTCAGCGCTGCATGAGGGTCTTTCCTCACCTATTTGGCTCAACCTGCATGATGAAGCTGAGCTGATCATAGTTGTGTTCTCATGTGATGACTTTAATTGCACTTCTGAGGGTCCATGCAAATCTAATTAATTACAACATTTATTTTAATTAACAAGTAATCATCAGTTAATCAGATGAGCATAGTGGCTCAGTAGTCAACATTGTCCAGACCCAGAATAAAGACATGCAGGTCAGGGAGAGCACAACACTCAAATATAACTGAATATAATAACATGTATGTGTTACACAAACACAGGAAACTCATCACAAAAATATATATATAAAAGGTAATACAGTAAAAAAACAAAATCATATACCTAAACATACACAAGAGAGAGGAGAGGACTTGAAAAAGTAAATAAAGACGATAATGAAAACAGCGTAAACAAGCAGTTGTAAGACATTTTTGTAGTTCTTATGGGTTAAAGAGTGCAGTACAATTTGTATTTCTCAAAGGAAAGGCAGAAAATGTGGGGATTTACAGAAGTGTCAATGGATTTAAAAGTTATGTTTGTTTTTGCAAAATCTTAGGCAGTGGGAGTGATCGAACAATTTGGAAATATTGTAGGCTACAATATAAGGGGTATGCTTACACCATCCATCATGATGCAGACAAAATGACAACTCACAGTAAAACATTATTTGAAATGTTCACAAGTGTACACTTTAACAGTTCATGTTACCATCTCTCTGCTGCACAAAAGCAGAGCTATATTTGTGGAAAGACTGGTCTGTGGACGTTCAGAGGTAGAAGCACTCGATGTATCCTCTCAAATGTTCTCCTTTCAGATGGTTAATTATTTCCAAAGTGCCCTTCAAAAGGATTCCATCAGAAGCAGAAGCCAGAAGGGACTACAAAGAAAGGAAATGATCAGTCTCCGGCTGCAGTGGCACTGTGTTGGTGCTGCGGATGGAAAACGGTGTGGTCAGCAATAAAAGGTTGGCCCAAAGGTGCTTTGAAACATGCCGGCCAATAAACGTCTTTGAAGGCATCAAGGCAAATGAACACACTAACGTTTATTGTTTTCAGTCAGGGAGCAACAGTCGTATAGCACTGCAGTGAGTCTTTCAGGTGCATCACACCGACAGAGATGGAGGTTTTACAACAACCGTCCGAAAATGTAGAGCTCACAACAAAGCAGATGTTGATATGACACGTGTTTCCAGAGGTGGGAAGTGTATTCAAGTACTGTACTTAAGTACTCTTTTGAGATACTTGTACCTTACTTGAGTATTTCCATTTGTAATTCTACTCCACTACAATTCAGAGGTGAATCTTTTACTTTTACTTCACTCCATTAAATAATATCTTTAGGTACTTTGCAGATTTGGATTAATAATCTGACGTTTAAACTACACATAAGTAAGACTTTAGTTACAACTGGAGTAAATTCACAAGCTACCCCGCAGCACATAAAGTGATTCAAAGCTGCACCTTTACCAGCTTTGATAACACTTTAATGATCAATAATGATAATCAAAATATATACAGTAGTATAGGTACTTTTACTTTTGGTACTTTACGTTTATATTGATGCTAATACTTTGCTTTTACTTGAGTAACATTTTGAATGCAGGGCTTTTACTTGTAACAGAGTACTTCTACAGTATGGTATTTCTAAGTTTACTCAAGTACAACATCTGAGTACTTCTACAACCTCTGCATGTTCCGATGTCGATGTGTAGTACATCATGAGATGGTTATACATTAACATCATTTACAAATATTTTTCAGCTGTCATAAAAAAGTAGTGTCGTTACTGTAATTTTACTTAAGTAAGGTATATGAGTAAATGTAGATGCATTGTACCTACACTTAGAAAGGTTACAGTACAATACAGTCACGCAATGCTTTCCCATGAACCAGAAGTATGAAAAACTTTCCATAATACATGATTGGATTACCTCATTAAGAACAAGAGGTACAAGCAACAATATCATGGTAAAAATGTATTCCAAAAATCGTTATTACATCTCATTTAAATATATTTTTTTATCCCATCCATGCAAAAAGAACTCTCCTTTACCTAAATGTTTGTTTTCTGCGCTTGAAATGAAATTGCTCTTTAAAGTTGTTGAAACATGGGGATGAGGCACGGGGAGATATTGCCGCTGACATGACTCTGCTGTGAATGTCAGGCATCAGTGTTGACAGGTGATGTTTCAGTGGGAGCAGAGCTGAAGGTATTTCTGGACTTTTAAGGAAGGTTTTGAGGTGGTTTGAAGGTTGGCGGATTAGAGGAGAAGGAAATAGGTTGACGGGGACATACAGTAGGGATGGGTGAATATAAAAAAAGGATGGAGCAAGAAGAGGAAAGGGATTTAGTTTGGGTGAGAGGAGCAGATGGATTTGAGGTGAAACGGGGGGGAAGGAGAATCAGCTCAGCACAGAGCGTAATGAAGGATAGGGCGATGTTTAACTTTTGTCTCCTTATTCATTCCCGCGTGTGTGTGTGTGTGTGTGTGTGTGTGTGTGTGTGTGTGTGTGTGTGTGTGTGTGTGTGTGTGTGTGTGTGTGTGTGTGTGTGTGTGTGTGTGTGTGTGTGTGTGTGTGTGTGTGTGTGTGTGTGTGTGTGTGTGTGTGTGTGTGTGTGTGTGTGTGTGTGTGTGTGTGTGTGTGTGTGTGTGTGTGTGTGTGTGCGTGTTCTTTTGTAAGTCTGTCATTGTGAGGAGTTTTGTATCTTGACATAAAGGACACTGAAGGAAGTTAGAACACGTTGTCCTCTCCTCTACTACTAGAGGGTTTAGACTTGGAGTTAGGATTAAGGTTTCACGAATGGTCCTCCGAATAAAAAGACACGACCAGCATGTTAGATCTTAACCAGCCAATAAGCAGCATCTGTATCAGGCAGGACTAAAGAGATATCTCTGCTGTCCTCCCATCCACACATCTAATGCAATACAATACAAAGGGGCTTTATTGGCATGACCAATACTAATGCTCTCTTCTCAACGATCATTGTCTTGTCTCTTTGTTTCCACTCTCCCTTTCCTTACTCTTTTTCCATCCTTGTTCCTTCTCTTGCTCTCCGTTGCGTTCTCCTCTCTTCTCTCCTCATCTTGTTTGTTCTCTGGTCTTCTCCCTAGCCTGGTTTCTCATTTCATCGACCTTTTCTCCTTTTCTCCTCCCTCTATTTACCCCTGTTCTCCCCCTTTCTGCTGGTTCCCCCTCTCCTCCTCTCATAGCTGCAGGATTATTGATGGCCTCCTATTCTCTGTGGCCAGGCAGACAGGCAACAGAGACCCCTGCACAGAGTGAAACAGCATCACAACCCCTCAGGCAGGTGACCAGGTGAGTGACTCCGTGTGTGTGTGTGTGTGTGTGTGTGTGTGTGTGTGTGTGTGTGTGTGTGTGTGTGTGTGTGTGTGTGTGTGTGTGTGTGTGTGTGTGTGTGTGTGTGTGTGTGTGTGTGTGTGTGTGTGTGTGTGTGTGTGTGTGTGTGTGTGTGTGTGTGTGTGTGTGTGTGTGTGTGTGTGTGTGTGTGTGTGTGTGTGTGTGTGTGTGTGTGTGTGTGTGTGTGTGTGTGTGTGTGTGTGTGTGTACGTGGGGGGATTTACACACAGGTTGGAATTATGGTGGTTGCGCTGACTAAGGAAAAAAGGTAAAGGGGGAAAGAATTCACTTTATTCAGTGGGGATGAGAGTTTCCTTTGTGTGTGTGTGTGTGTGTGTGTGTGTGTGTGTGTGTGTGTGTGTGTGTGTGTGTGTGTGTGTGTGTGTGTGTGTGTGTGTGTGTGTGTGTGTGTGTGTGTGTGTGTGTGTGTGTGTGTGTGTGTGTGTGTGTGTGTGTGTGTGTGTGTGTGTGTGTGTGTGTGTGTGTGTGTGTGTGTGTGTGTGTGTGTGTGTGTGTGTGTGTGTGTGTGTGTGTGTGTGTGTGTGTGTGTGTGTGTGTGTGTGTCAGTGGAGTCCTGCTACCTCCAGCCCCACAGGCCTCTGAATAAATGGATTTTCTTTTTCTATTCTAGGACGCACTGGACCTTATTTCCTTCTCATTCTCCTCTCTATTTCAATCTCTGTCTCCATCTCTGTTCTCCCCAAGCTACAGGAACATGCTCACAGATGTTTTAACCCTCCCTCCATTATCTAACAGAGTACCATTAATAGACTTTCATTTAATTTAAAAGTACCGTATTACAGTTTAGACTATAAAAGGGAAGCGAAACTAATCAAGGCTTGGCACACATCCCACTCATTCCAAGAAAGGTCAGAGCGCACTGAACGGAAAAGAGAGGTAAACTAAATAATTGTAATCATAATAATCATAATAATCAGTATTGTTGCTATGGTTACAAACGGATAGTATATATTTCAGGCACTGCTGTGTCGTTCCCTGACGACAAACCTTAATGAGTTGTCACTTTAACCCCAACCACGCTCTTTCGCTGACCCTAACCGAGGCCTGTTTGTCCCAAAAACGATCAAAAATGTTCCCAATAGTGTTGTGAGATCACAGAGAAGATTCACCTGGACAGTTTTGTAAGGCTCCTAAAAACGGTCCTGTCTAAGAAAAAAAGTGTTTGTGTTGTTCTGTAGATCTAACAAAACCAACTCAGTGTGTTCTGTCTCAGTTACATCCAAGATGGCAACCCATTCATTGTAATAAAGGTGGTTCAAGGTGTTGAAGGCCTCTCCATCTTTAGATACACCTGAACAGGGGAATGAGAGGCAGCTGACTGCAGGTGGGAAAGCCGGACTAACTCAGACTGTGTGACACCTCCACAGGAAGGAACAGAATAAAAACAGTATTGATTATTGCTCTTCTGAACTTATGGCTCTTTTCAAGATTTCTTATCAAGATTTTTTAAGAAAACTATTTCAGAATGTCACGGGTCCCTCTTACATAGATTGTTTTTGCAATTATAAGCAGTAACTAGCTATATTTCCAGAAGTTTAGCTGACTTACTAACTATCTGCTAACTGCTCAAAAACAGCACAGGTAAAAGTTTGAGTTCTGCCGGGGGAATAACTTTATAATACTGAATACTCTGAACTCTAAAGTGTAGAGGCAATTTAATATCCGTTAGTCATAACAAAAATACGGCAGAGTTTTTAAATTCTTATCACCAGTTAGTTAAAGGTGGGGTAGGTACGTTTGAGAAACCGGCTCGAGATACACTTTTTGTTATATTCCATGAAATGCTCTTAACATCCCGATAGCAATGAATATCTTAAGTGCTTTGACAAAAAATCCATAAAAAAAAGTCATCTGTAGAAGCCGCAATACTGTAAAAAGCACGACCAATCATCTGAGCCGGCCCGGCTAAAATAACTGGATGGCCTACCTGCCTGTCAGCCTTCCATCTGTGCACAAACTTATCTCGTGCCCTCATTGGTCATGTGCACGTTCGTGTGTTGGAGGAGGGGCTCTGTAAGGAAGTGGCAGATTTCTTCCGGCTGTGTATTTTCAAATTCTAGCGATCTCGAGCTGGTTTCTCCAAAATTACCTACCCCACCATTAAGTTATTAAAACATATTTATTGTGTGTCTCAAAGCCAGCATGAAAAGCAGGACTCAAATGATTATGTTTTTCATTAAAACTCCAACAAGAAATGAATCTAACAAAACATCCTAAAGGTTTAATACAAAACCAAAAGAAAGATGAATGCAGCCTTCGTCATGGAAAGTATTTTAATAGTATATCAAAGTCCACAAGGTTGCATATATTATCCAGAGACTTTAGCTGACAGGATTAGCTTTGCTGTGTTTCGTGCTCATTACTGGTTTCTGCTCTTTGTTCTTGTTTGAATGGAGTCTCCGCATTTGATAAGCATGAGTCACTTCCTGCCTCTGGCCTTTTAGTTAAATTCATTTGAAAAGGTTGGATATTGCAGCTAGTGAGTAATGCTCTGCTTTGTTTAAATAATGCTCCTCCATAAAGAGACTTTTAGGGAATACAAAGCTGCTGAGCTGATGTTTATGTCAGCTTTCTCAGCCAGCATTCACACTGTTTCTCACACATGAATTAGACTTTTCATACTTTAGGCACTAGAGACATTCATCTGCTTTAGAGACAGAGAGAGACACTTGACATTGTCCAGACAGAGTCCGTCTCTGCCTGATCTCCATGGTGATAACTGCATTATCTCACATCCTACAAGAGAGCTGTGGATGGAGGAGAAAGAGACAGAGTATCACCCCAACAT